>NC_041384.1:766333713-766334218 GCF_002162155.2 Triticum dicoccoides | reverse complement strand
ACCGTCTTATAAAAAAAATAAGTATCAAACAACTTTTTAAATGCTACTGTCTTATAAAAAACATATTACTGTTATTATTTAAACAAGTTTGAACATATTTAAACACAAATAAGTATCAAACAGCTTTTTAAATGCTAAAAAAAAATTGTGGAGCCTGGGAGTCGAACCCAGGACCTCCTGGTGTGAGAACTGGCTACTGACCAGTCGAGCTAGTAGAGGGGACTTGACATGGATCAGTTCTGGTGGTACATAACCTGTTGGATCGAGTTGAAATAAAAAAAATACTAATGGCGCACCACGGTGAGGTGCGCCATTAGTATTGTGCCCGTTCCCCCCTTCCCTCTCCCCCTTCGCCCGATCCCCCCTTCCCTCTCCCCCTTCGCCCGATCCCCCCTTCCCTCTCCCCCTCGCCAGTTCCCTCTCCCTCTCGATCCACCGCCGCCGCCGCCGCCGCCCTGACCCACTGCTCGCCCTCGCCCTCGCCCTCTCCCTCCCTCGCCCTCTC
>NC_041384.1:766299939-766332465 GCF_002162155.2 Triticum dicoccoides | reverse complement strand
TCGACTTGACATGAACCTGCAAAGGAAAGACAATATTAATAAATCACAACTCTACTAGATTGTTAAGTTGGGTGGGATGTAAAAGCAAATCTTCTTCTAAGTGCAATATACTTAGTGCTGCTATATGAGTGTATAAATATTTGTTGCTATATAAATGTGAACAAAATTCGTGCTTGTATATGATATTCTGCCATGAAGAAAGAATAGATAGTGTGGGTCTGACCTTGTTTAATTTCTGCAATTCTTGTATATGATATTCTTTGGTGTGTATTGCATTCTCATCGTGGTTTTGATCACAGAACAAGAAGGGAAAGGGCGACTGAAGTACCTACTGCAGCAGACAGAAGTATTTGCCCACTTTGCAGAAGGAAGCCAGGCTAAAGAGAAGAAGCCACGTGGAAGGTGATTCTTGGTTATGTTTTTTTTAAAAGCAATCCTTGGTTATGTTTGCTGTGTGCACCGATCTAATTTGAAGCATCAATGAAAATTGAAAAAAAAAATTACTCTCATAGCACTACTTCTATTTGCATTTCCCAAACATATGGTTCTGTCCATCCTCATTTCCTGTCTTCCCTAATAACCATCATTAAGTTATAGGTTTGCTGTGTGCCTATGCTATTCCCTGTCAGTAATTGATTTCAGAAACTGGCAAGCTTTGATAATGTAAGAGTTACTTACTTGCTAATTAGCCAAGCAGGCATGTATTATAACGGTGGAATTTCAGCCACAAGACAGTGCCACATACTCTAATTACCTGGAACTTGCACTATAAAAACAGAACCTTAATCAGCATGATCCTCTGACCTGTAATTTCTACTTTTATGCCTCTGTTACTCCAGTCAAAGATGTGAACCAACATATTTCATTGTTATGCATATCAAACACCAAGGGTTATTTTCACTTAATGTTTTAGAATGGGTGCATTACAATTCAGTCTGATATCTAATAAGACACTCTGGGATGATATAATTATGGAACAGAACCAACCATGATAAATAAAAGGTGATGTTGTCTATGCATTACCAAAAATGTATCTTTGTGAACAAATAAATTGGTACCAACAGCAATGCCATCTTACTGTAGAATTAGAATACATGGACATGATCAGCTCAGCTCCCAAACTGCCATTCATCACATCAATTTCCCCTTATGTAACTCCAGTCAAAATTTTATGTTGGTCTACCTAGTAGATGCCCATGGTTTGATTTTATGTTTGTTCCTATCAATACAAATGCTGAGCTATGTTCCATTTTTACTGTTCTTTGTGATAGTTTTTGCAACTTTACTTCCCATCTTAAGGCAAGCCCCATTTTTACTGTTTTTTGTTAGCAGAGCTGCATGTTTCTAAGAACTTTGATACTATTTGGATCAAAGTTAAATGAGCACATAGATGACAAAAAAAAGTTCAGATTGTAAAATGTTCATTTTGCTGCTAGTGCCCATTTTGAGTAATTGCTTAGAGGGATGATCATGTGTGAGCTGGTGGAGTGATTTGTTTTCTACATAAAGCTCTTTAGTCAGACTGGTTTTCGTGAAATACACATGAAGCTTCACCAGCTCCTGTGGGTGTGGGATCCATGTGACATGTGACATTGCATCCATGTCCACCTGGGATAATGATTTTGCAGGTACCCCGAGAGGCCCTTGAGTTTGCCGGAATGTCGATTAACTTCCGTTCCGGCAAATTCGGGTACTCCATATGTCCTCTTTTCAGTAAAGGTCATGCTGAAATTTTCCATGAATTTTAGCATGACTTTGCTAAAAATAGGACATATGGGGTACTTGTGACTAATGCATGGGCCGGGGTATCTTAGTAGTTAATTAAGTAGGATCAAGTGCCCCGGCGTCCTTGTGACTAATGCATGGCTTTTAGGGTGCCTCGGTGTCGATAAAAACCGAAATGATGAAAGGTTAGGCTTTTAGGGTGCCTCGGCGTCGAAAAACCCTCAATGATAAAAGCTTACATTTTAGGATGCCTCGGTGTCGACAAACCCTAAATCATGAGACCATGATCTTGTTCCTTGACAATAACCAAATTTTTGACCAAACTTTGTTTCTATTTAGAGAGAAACATGGCCCACAACGATGAGGCCGGGGGTTCGGGCGGCAAGGCATTCTGGGAGCTCTCCCAGGAGATGGAGGAACAACCTCACTTGTATGAGGCCGCCGCCTTCCCCACCGATCTTGAGACCACGGATGGTGCCGCCGAGGATGACCACACTGATGCCACAACTGATGGTGCCGCCGAGGATGCCACCACTGATGATGGCGGCACACGCACAGATGGCAGCCAACCGAAGAGGCAACGGAAGGACCGGCGCCCGATCGTGCTCCGCACCCTCAAGGAGGAAGTTACTAAAGTGGACTCCAACGGGAATCCAACGGCGCCCGAACGAATACTCAAGGGGTACTCGCTTCAGCTCGGGTGCATTGTCCGGAGCACCGTCTCGATCAACACCGAGAACCTGAGGCATCCTGACCGAGGGAATTTGCGCAATCTCCTCTTCACGAAGCTGCACGAACGATACAAGTTCCCCGCTGAATTTGAAAACACAAGCCTCAAAGGGAATAAAGTGAACAATGCTGCCCTCACGAAGATGAGCAAGGCCCTGTCTACTTGGAAAAGCAATGTGAAGAGAATGATCGAGAAAGGTGAGAGTTATCAGAAGATCAAGGAGAAAAATCCTTCGATCACCGAAGATGACTACAACGACTTCAAGATCAATTGCTCGAGCACCGCAAGCTCCCAATCAAGTGAGTGGGGGAAACAAATGCGGGAGCTGAACATAGGGGAACACACACTCGGTCCCGGCGGTTACAGAGTGGCGGAGCCTATATGGGACAAGGAGGAGGCGGACCGTGCCGAGCAAGGCCTACCGCCCCTCTTCGATAAATACGGTGACAAGCAGACCAGGAACTTTGTCAGGGCCCGGTACAAGAAGGACCCGAAAACAATGCTACAAATGCAAGCTGACAACAACCGTTATTTCATGACTCCCACGATAGACGGCGGCTTCATCCACGCTCCGGTCCCTTGAGTCGAGTCGAAAGCAATGATGCTGTGTCTAGTTCTGAAACATCGATTGGCTCATGTTGTAATTAAACTTTAATGAACTTGTAGTATGTCTCTTTGGTTTCGAGAGTCGTTCAACTTAGATGTAATCGATGCTATTAATGTCTTGCTTTTCTCTTCCGATCGTTCTGTTGCATAATTATATATTGCTTATGTATTGTCTGTGAATTGGTACTAACGTTTCGTTTGGCTAGTGCATAGCGATGCCGACGTATGTCGTGTACAAGGGTAAGGTTCCCGGAGTCTACGATGACTGGGAGGAGTGTCGGAGACAGGTTCACCGACTCAGCGGTAACAGTTACAAAGGGTACACCACTAGGGCCGAGGCCGAATCTAGATACGCCCGCTATCTAGCGGGAGAGGGGAGGGAGCGTTGGAGGAACCGGATGAAGACGAGTTTCATCGTGATGATGCTCATCGTGATGACCGCACCTCTCTTCTATGTGATGGTAGTTTAGATGATCGATATCGACTTGTAATGTGAAGACAAACTCGCTACTCGCGGTCTCGAGACTTGTAATATAATGTTCTATCTTTGTTCGGTCTTTTCAATTCGGAGACTAATATGATGAATTGTATTCAGAGATTAATATGATGAATTTTATTCAAAGACTAATCTTCTATTGTATTCGATGAATCTGTTGTTGATGTGTGCTGTCTATATTTTGTCAAATTATACATTTTGTAACCTGTGCAAAAAACAGAAAATAAAAAAATAAAAAAAAACCTAATATTCATACTAATGGCGCATCACATGACAGTGCGCCATTAGTATGACAAAGCATACTAATGGCGCATCACTGGTAAGTGCGCCATTAATATGCCATGGTTACTAATGGCGCATCCAGTGGTGGTGCGCCATTAGTATGCCAAAGCACCTGGATATATATGGCCCCTGGGAGGCATACTAATGGCGCACCCTGGCCTATACTAATGGCGCACCCGCGGTGCGCCATTAGTATACCAGATACTAATGGCGCACCAGGTGGTGCGCCATTAGTAAAAATTACTAATGGCGTGCTGTTAATGGCGCACCACAGATGCGCCATTAATGGCCATACTAGGTGCGCCATTAGTAGGGGTTTTTCTAGTAGTGAAGACTCCGTATAGCAGCAGCACGACGGCGTGGTGGTGGTGGAGGAGTGCGGAACTCCAGCAGGGCTTCCCCAAGCACTACGAGAGACAAGGAGGGAGAGGGGTAGGGCTGCGCCAACAGGGGAAGAACTTCGTGTGTTGGGTTGCCCCTTTGCCTCCACTATATATAGGGGGATAGGGAGGGCTGTGCCCCCACCTAGGGTTCCCACCCCAAGGGGTGCGGCAGCCCTAGATCCCATCTAGGGTGGCGGCCACAAGGGGGAGAGGGGGAGGCGCACCTGGGGTGGGCCTTAGGGCCCATCTGCTCTAGGGTTTGCCCCCCTCCCCTCTAGGAGGCGCCTTGGGCCTTGGTGGGACGCACCCCAGCCCACCTAGGGGCTTGTCCCTTCCCACTATTGGCCCATGTAGGCCTCCGGGGCTGGTGGCCCCACCTGGTGGACCCCCGGACCCCTCCGGTGGTCCCGGTACACTACCGGTGATGCCCGGAACACTTCCGGTGGCCAAACCCATACTTCCTATATATCAATATTTACCTCCGGACCATTCCGGAACTCCTCGTGACGTCCGGGATCTCATCCGGGACTCCGAACAACATTCGGTAACCGCGTACATACTTTCCCTATAACCCTAGCGTCATCGAACCTTAAGTGTGTAGACCCTACGGGTTCGGGAGTCATGCAGACATGGCCGAGACAACTCTCCGGTCAATAACCAACAGCGGGATCTGGATACCCATGTTGTCTCCCACATGCTCCACGATGATCTCATCGGATGAACCATGATGTCAAGGATTCAATCAATCCCGTATACAATTCCCTTTGTCTATCGGTACGATACTTACCCGAGATTTGATCGTCGGTATCCCGATACCTTGTTCAATCTCGTTACCGGCAAGTCTCTTTACTCGTTCCGTAACACATCATCCCGTGATCAACTCCTTGGTCACATTGTGCACATTATGATGATGTCCTACCGAGTGGGCCCAGAGATACCTCTCCGTTACACGGAATGACAAATCCCAGTCTCGATTCGTGCCAACCCAACAGACACTTTCGGAGATACCCGTAGTGTACCTTTATAGCCACCCAGTTACGTTGTGACGTTTGGCACACCCAAAGCACTACTACGGTATCTGGGAGTTGCACAATCTCATGGTCTAAGGAAATGTTACTTGACATTAGAAAAGCTTTAGCACACGAACTACACGATCTTTGCGCTAGGCTTAGGATTGGGTCTTGTCCATCACATCATTCTCCTAATGATGTGATCCTGTTATCAACGACATCCAATGTCCATGGTTAGGAAACCGTAACCATCTATTGATCAACGAGGCTTACTAGGGACATGGTATTGTCTATGTATCCACACATGTATCTGAGTTTCCTATCAATACAATTCTAGCATGGATAATAAACGATTATCATGAACAAGGAAATATAATAACAACCAATTTATTATTGCCACTAGGGCATATTTCCAACACCCTACGCCTAGTTTTCCAGGCATACCCTGGACAATTCAGCCGCGACGGTATTCGGAAACACTCCGCACCTTCGGGTCCGGAGGTTGAAGCGAAAAGGTCTGTCGTGACAAATGATATACAATTCAGCTAGAGTTCCACATAATGAGGAAAGTACACAGTCACTTGGACTCGAACACTTCCTCCTCTACATCGTCCAACAGGCAGTGTAACTTACAATCTTGTTGGGAATATTTGGCGGCCACCTCTACTTGGTCATATACTAAACTAATAGGAATTTCTTCCCCATTTGACCCTAACGGTCCAACCGGAGCCATGTGATTTGGATCCAGCTTGGTATATCGCGTTTTCACCATGGCCCAGGCGTCTCGCACACCCTCTCGGCAGACCGATATCTTCCATAGTCAGATATGTCACCACGCTCCCTTGAACAGCTCTACAAGCTCCTCCATAGTTCCTAGAGGGGAGGTAGAGGGCCATAAGGCCTTGGCAATGCTCCGCATGGCCAGCCGGGCATGTCCGTGCACTTGCGACAGTCTTTGCAGCAGATCACTCGATGATCCGGACACCTCCTCTTCAGGACGGCCTGTCAATATACCTGCAAACATGACTATATCATCCCCATTTATCTCTGAACTACTTTAAAAATAGTTAGGACACATACTGAATATGCCGCCCGTAGCTTCTTGCTCTCCTTCACAGAATCGTCTAGCTGGGCTCGTACATCTTTCAATTCTTCACCCAATGTAGTGTTGAAATCCTGTAGCTTGTTTTTCTCGTCTCTAACGCGAATCAGCACATGCTCACCTGCGACGTGTTGCCTTTTCGCCTCTTTTTCTCCCTCTTGGGCGATCCTCAACTTCTCTTCAAGTTCATCAGACGACCCTATTATGCGATCAGCAGTAGAATCAGCACAATTGGTATATAACTATTGTTCCTCGGTCAAGGGGAACACTATCAGAAGACGACTTCTCGACGTTTTCCAGTTCGGCAGTAGCAGCATTTAGCTGCGCCCGGCACTGCTCCAGCTCCTGGGCTAGCAAGCAATTCTTCTTTGTAAGGACCTGGTCGTACAATGATCCTTAAATCAGTTGTGCCAACTGCTTTCAGTCTCGGGGGCTACGGGCATATGGTTATCCTTTTTTGACAAAGAAAACTTACCTACACATCTATCAGATATTGCTTCGTGGCTCTTCTAAGCCCATCTCGAGCAGCTCGGATGTATGCGTCGCCCGAGCTAAAGGCGTTAAAAGGATCCTTCGAGAACTTGGGGTCTCGGAAGACAGCCCTGCAGCACCGATGGTTCATGGCACTCTCTACCTTCGAGTTGGTGACGGACATATTTTTCGAACCCTCGGCCGAAGGGCAGTCCGACGTTGTTCCTGCACCAGCCCCAGTCTCCCAGATTGGATCTAAATCCCGGTTGTTGGGAACACCACTGACCGGGTCCCCGGACACAGTTCGGCGGACCTTCTTCCTGTATCCAAACAAACACACGAGTCATAGTCGGGTGCGACTGCTGAAAAGCATGTTTATCCAGACCTCCTCGATGAAGGCCTGGTTGTGTCTTCACCCGCCTTCCTCTTTGAAGGCTTGCTCGGTGTGGGAGTCCTGGATTAGGGGGTATCTGGACAGCCGGATTATATCCTTTGGCCGGACTGTTGGACTATGAAGATACATGATTGAAGACTTTGTCTCGTGTCCGGATGGGACTCTCCTTGGCGTGGAAGGCAAGCTTGGCAATACGGATATGTAGGTCTCCTTCCTTGTAACCGACTCTGTGTAACCCTAGCCCCCTTTAGTGTCTATATAAACTGGAGGGTTTGGTCCGTAGGACAACAGACAATCATACCATAGGCTAGCTTCTAGGGTTTAGCCTCTCTGATCTCGTGGTAGATCAACTCTTGTACTACTCATATTATCAAGAACAATCAAGTAGGACATAGGGTATTACCTCCATCAAGAGGGCCCGAACCTGGGTAAACATCGTGTCCCCTGCCTCCTGTTACCATCCGCCTAGACGCATAGTTCGGGACCCCCTACCCGAGATCCGCCGGTTTTGACACCAACATTGGTGCTTTCATTGAGAGTTCCTCTATGTCGTCATCATTAGGCTTGATGGCTCCTCCAATCATCGATAGCGATGCAGTCCAGGGTGAGACTTTTCTCCCCGGACAGATCTTTGTATTCGGCGGCTTCGCACTGCGGGCCAACTCGCTTGGCCATCTGGAGCAGATTGAGAGTTACGCCCCTAGCCACCTGGTCAGCTTTGGAAGCTTAAACTACACGGCCGACATCCGCGGAGACTTGATCTTCGGCGGATTCGAGCCCCTGCCAAGTGCGCCGCACGATCACGATGAGCATGATTTAGCTCTACCATTGGACAGTGTGCAGGAGACCACACCGGCAACCGCTCCGACCCTCAATTCGGAGCCAATTGCGCCATCCATGGATGGGTGGATAAACCCCGCCACGGAGGCCACATTCTCAGCGGAAATCGAGCCAAGTATCGACCTTACCCTTCACGAGAGCCATGACGCCAAACTGCCGGATTCTTCCCCGGCCACGGACTCCGAACCGCATGCGCTCGTGCCTATCGAATCCGACTGGGCGCCGATCATGGAGTTCACCTCCGCGGATATCTTTCAGCACTCGCCCTTCGGCGACATACTGAACTCATTAAGGTCTCTCTCCTTGTCAGGAGAGTCCTGGCCAAACTATGTCCGGCAGTATTGGGATGCGGATGATGAAGAAATTCGCCGGCCACCCACCACCCACTTAGTAGCCACTGTCTACGATTTGACCGACATGCTCGACTTCGACTCCGAAGACATCGACGGTATGGACGACAATGCAGGAGATGAATAGGAACCACTGCCCACAGGGCATTGGACAGCCACCACATCATATGATATATACATGGTGGACACAACCAAAGAAGGCAATGGCGATGGGACAGCGGAGGATGACCCCTCCAAGAAGCAACCCAATCGCCGACGACAGCGGCGCCGCTCTAAGTCTCGCCAAGGCAAAAGCGGTGATACTGGCACAGGAGATAATAGCACTCCTGATAGTGTCGAAGATGACGGCAATCCCCTCCAGCAAGATTTAGAGAAGGAGGATGGAGAAACCAGTTGTCGGTGTCAAAACCGGCGGATCTCGGGTAGTGGGTCCCGAACTGTGCGTCTAGGCCGGATGGTAACAGGAGGCAGGGAACACGATGTTTTACCCAGGTTCGGGCCCTCTTGATGGAGGTAAAAACCTACGTCTTGCTTGATTAATATTGATGATATGGTAGTACAAGAGTAGATCTACCACGAGATCAAGGAGGCTAAAGCCTAGAAGCTAGCCTATGGTATGATTGTTGTATATGGAGTTGATTGCCTATGGACTACAACCCTCCGGTTTATATAGACACCGGATAGGGTTAGGGTTACATAGAGTCGGTTACAATGGTAGGAGATCTTGAATATCCGCATCGCCAAGCTTGCCTTCCACGCCAGGGAAAGTCCCATCCGGACACGGGACGAAGTCTTCAATCTTGTATCTTCATAGTCCAGGAGTCCGGCTGAAGGTATAGTCCGGCTACCCGAACACCCCCTAATCCAGGACTCCCTCAGTAGCCCCTGAACCAGGATTCAATGACGACGAGTCCGGCGCGCAAATTGTCTTCAGCATTGCAAGGCGGGTTCCTCCTCCAAGTCCTTCATAGAAGATTGTAAACACCAAGAGTAGTGTCCGGCTCTGCAAAATAAGCCTCCACATATTGCCATAGAGAGAATGATATTAACACAAATCAAATCTGCTGACGTATTCCGCAGCGCATCATCACACTAAAGCCAAATCCTTTACTTGAATCGTTTTCACTTTTCCACCTCAGCGTGTTTTGCGAGGCAGTTTCCTTGTTGCGTCTTGTCAAAGCAGAGATCGTGTGCCCCCCTTTTACGGGATTCTCATCAATACGGACGTGGGTAACCCAATCGTGCCCATTAGCATGTTTTCTCGATTAAAGGCGAGTACCAAACGGTTATGGGGAGGGCTCCTGGTATTCAACCTCTTATAAAGAGACCAGGGCCTTACTCCTTTTCTCCAATCCCAAAACAAGTTCGCCCGTCGCCTCGAGTTCTAACACCCTAGGCTCCAGATTCTGGGGGCCTCAGACCTTCGACAATGTCCGGTTCCGACCTTCAAGGCCGATGGATGCCCTCCTCCGTCACGGAGGAGGACGTGCTAAAATTGAGAGAGGATAAGTTCTTGACCGCCGAAATTTCGCACAGGTTGCCTGCTCAAAGGCAGGCTATCCCCAGTCCCCAGCCCGGTGAGAGCGTAGTGTTCGTGTCTCACTTCCTTCGGGGGTTAGGCTTCCCGATGGACCCCTTTGTGAGGGGACTGCTATTTTATTACGGGCTGGAATTCCACGACTTAGCTCCGGAGTCCATCCTCCATATCTCCTCGTTTATCGTTGTATGCGAAGCGTTCCTCCGTGTTACCCCTCACTTCGGATTATGGCTCAAGACTTTCAAAGTGGAGCCGAAGATGATCAAGGGACGACACGCAGAGTGCGGAGGCGCTGTTATAAGCAAAAATGTTGATGCTCCATGGCCCGAGGGCTCTTTTCAAGAGGATCTAGGCTTGTGGCAACGAGAGTGGTTTTATATCACCGCTTCCCGGAGCACCAAGTGGGTGCGCTTCCTGCCCTTCGCTCGGGTCCCCCACCACGGCTAGCATCATGGGTTAACAGAGGGTTAGATTGGGGTTTGCCCAAAGACGTGCCCTTGTTACAGGGCCGAATTAAGGATCTCTTGGAAGGGGACCTCAGCTTGGTCAAGGTGACGCAGGTCATGCTGATTCGCCGAATATTGCCCGGCAAACGTCGCCCCCTTCGCCTGTGGGAGTTTAATCCAGAGGGACCGCGAGCTCTCCAGAACTTTATGGGCGCAACGCCCGCGGAGATGTATAGATTGTTCTTCGGATCACAAGAGATGTGCCCAGATTTAACCCAGGACGTAGGCCTAAGCTGCAATCTCCCGGATACTCAAGTAAGCAACCTTGTGCCCGGACCTTCTATCCGTATAATTGTCATAAACTTACCCCTAAAAGAGCAGTCCTTTTAAATAGGAGTGGATAGCGAAGGCAAACCTGATCAGGTGTCCGGCTCCCCTTCCTGAAACCAGGCCGGATCCCGTGCTGGTCAGGATGCTGGAGATAATGCCTTTGGAGGGGGAGGACAAGGAAGCTATGGCCTCCTCGAAGGAGGCTGCTCCAAAGGGAGGAACCGACAATTCCTCTCCTAAGGGGAAGAAGAGAGTCGCCTCTGATGACCCGGAAACCATGGTCTCGAAGCGGGGGAGAAAATCCTCGTCAGAGGGTCTGACGCCGGGGAGTTCCTCGGCCGGACTACGCCCTCAAGGGGATCAGCCCTCCAGTGAGCCGTAAGTGGAGAAAAGATTTTCCTTTTGAGGGATGAGGGAAATCCTTGATTTATATCTGAGAAGATTAACCAAACCTTTACCTTGTAGCTCGGACCTCAGCCCTTCTCAGCAAAGCTCGTCTTCGGGGGATCTCCTTCCAGAGATGATGGAGAGCGGGAAGCCTCCCCCTGCCATGTCGCCTAGCGAGGCGGGCGACCCTGAGGTGTCATCGCGGAGGGTTTCTCCAAATCCGGTAGGGACGGAAGGTGGCTATGCGGCCCCCCGAGGTTCTCCGCGTCCGGCCTTCGAAAGAGGTCATGGGACGAGCCCGGCACCATCTGGTGCTCGGCCGGAGGAGCTAAAGATTCTGCTGGGGCAACTGGACGTGGCAGATGCCGACATCACGCTTGTCAATAAGCGGCTTGATGAGGCTCAAGGTATGTAATTCCTCGGGCGGCAACAGGTAAGAACAGTTTTGTGCCTGTGTCTGACGATGTGTGTGCTTGACGCAGATGGTGCGGCCGCCGTGGAGAGTCTTAGGCCAGAACTTGCCCGAGCTAAAGAACAAGCCAGCGAAAGTGATGCGGCCACCAGGAAAGCCCTTGAAGAGCTGAGAGCCGAACAGGCTGCTCATTGCCAAAGCAAGGAAGAAATGGCCGAGATGGACGAAAAGTTAAAAAGCGCTACAGACCATTGCAGACTTCTTGAAAAAGAAGACCAGGCGAAACAGACGGACTTAGAGAAGGCCGTTGCCAATGCCAAGGATGCGCGCTATGCGATGAGAGCTGCGAAGGAGGAGCTGCGTCAGGCCGAACAGATTGCGGCTGGAAAGCCCTTTATGCTGCGAAGGAAATTTTGGGATCCGAAGTTTGCTCCGTTGGACCGGATGTGGAGTGTGGAGGATATCTATCTGGACTTGGCAGCGAGTGTTGCTGATGCGACCGAACACTTTCGAGATCAGAAAGATCGTGAAGTGGAAAAGCTTTTCTGGTCGCAGTTTCACAATCCAGAGCGTCCACTAGCAGTGGATGATCGTTTGGCTCAATGGGTCGAACTGAATAGGTTGTCTGGACTCGCCATGAAGTACGTCATGGGTCACCTGTGGCCGGGGAGATCGGAGCCGAAGAGTTATTTCAGTTTAGTGCAGCAATTCCTTGACGCGGTGCCGCGTATAAATGCAATAAAGAGGTCAGCATGCATAGAGGGCGCTAGGATGGCTCTTGCCCATGTTAAGACATACGGGGCAGAGATGGAGACCACCGTTGTTGCGTCCCGAGATTCGGACAAAAGCCGAGTACCCTCCGAGCACTATTTTCAGGAAGTTCTTGAAGGCGCTCGTGTAATAGAGACGCAGTGCCCGAAAGATGCTATGTTATGATAGCATGTGTAATTATAAAGTAATATTTTGATAAACTGTAGTGGCCTTTTTTATACTTGTGCCTCCAAGTATTGGGACCACCTCCTGTGCGGCCGTTTTAAGATATATATATATATATATATATATATATATATATATATATGTATATATATATATATATATATATATATATGTATGTATGTATATATACAAAATCTGAAAGATGGCAGTCGTTGGCTTCAGCCCCACGCACATAGTGCGGGGGTGCTCGCAGAAGACGCATTTTCACACTTAACCCAACATCTTGGTCCTACAAAGGAGGTGATAGCGCAGTGGGCCAGGCAACCAGACTATAATGCTTTAACACTTTCACTTAGCCATAGGAGTTTGACAATGAGACTATTTAGGTAGCCCCTTGGTGGCAACTGCGCTCGTCCGAGTTCGGGGCGCGTATGTGCCTGACCGGGAAGCGGCCCATCGTTAAAGTGGAGGAATCCGATAGATTCCGACAGGTCATCGAGTGGCTGACCAGTCTCACGCTACATCATGACAGTCAGTTTTCGGCTTTCTCTACTGAGGTGCTCGCCCGGCCGAACCGGGGCACAATCGCAATAGTTCTCCTGGTGCTATCTTAGCCGATAGAGCGGAACGTAAGGTAGCCGAACTCAGGAGCTGGGCAACCCAACATTTGACCAAAGAGATGATTCGGAGCTGATGCATATAATGCCAAAACACGCGACGCCGAACACTCCCTAAGGTGTTCGGTCTTTATGAGTGCGGGCGAAACAACACTCTTTATTAAAAAAAGCCCCTAGTGTCCAGGTACGTCCGAAAATTCTGACGTGGCCACATGCCAAGACGCCAGCCTCCTCCTTGGTTATATCAGAAAGAAAAAACCAGAGGATGTGTAGCAACAAGAGATAGTAAAAAGGTTTACGCAGGGTCTTAATCTAAAAAGAATCCTTTAGGACGGGTCCCTACTGCACATCTGCGCATGTGTCTCTGTTGTGCCGTATCCTGGACGGGCGCCGCGCGACGTTCATCTGTAAAAGAGAGGAACTGAGTTGAAAACGGGTCGTGCCGAAAAAGTTTAAAATAAAAAAAGTATAAAGTAAAATATATAAGATTCAACTTTATTGTCTCTTATTGTATATGCGTGGAGACCCTAGTGCGGGGGTATATGGCCTCTAGGCCTGCATCAATGATGATTTTGCACCGAACTCGTCTATCCGCGTTCGTGGTCTTGAATGACCTATTTCGAAGTTTTTTGGCCGGTGAGGCCATTTTGCTGTGGGGCTGTCAAAGCGGCCGCACAGTCCTCCGCTTGGGGAGGTGCACTTTAGTGCTTCCCCTTCAAAGAGATGATGCCTCGTGGACCGGGCATCTTAAGCGTAGAGATGCATAATGCGGTATTGCGTTAAAGCGAGCGAAAGCTTCGCGTCCCAGTAGTGCTTAATAGCGACTTGAGAACTGGACGATATGGAAGGTCAGCTTTTCGCGGCGGAGGTTATCGGCAGAGCCGAATATGACTTCGAGCCGGAGAAAACCCATTCAATGGGTGTCCGGACTAGGTATTACCCCTTGAAAGGAGGTTTTGCTGCGGCGGATTCTTGCTGGGTTTATCCCCATGTGCTGGATTGTATCCTGACATATCAGGTTTAGTCCACTGCCGCCGTCCATAAGGACATTTGAAAACTGGAGTTTGCCAATTATTGGATCGAGTATCAAGGCAGTCCAGCCTACATTCTTGATATTTCTAGAATAATCTAGCTGATCGAAGATGATCGGTTTTGACAACAAGTGGCAGGACCCTTTGGGGATGGGCCGTGTGGTGCGTACCTTTACGGGCGCCGCACGTTTTGTTATGTGAAGTGAGTTCACTGTGTTTACTTCTTGTGGGAAGTTCTTTTGTTTCTTGGTGCTCTGCTTTTGGGGTTCGTCCTCGTCTTCGCTTGGTGTGTCGAGCCCCTTGTGTTCGGCATTGAGTCTGCCGGATTGTTTGAAAACCCAACAGTCTCTGTGGGTATGGTTAGCAGGCTTCCCGGGAGTACTGTGTATCTGACATATCTAGTCCAGGATTTTATTTAGGTTGGATGGATCGTCCCCGTTATCCTGGAGGGGCGATTTTTCCTGATTTTGTCGTGAGCCTTTGAATCCGGCATTGACTGCCGTGCTCTTCGGACTTTTTTCCTTAGTCCAGCGACGGTCCTTGTTGCGTCGCGGTTTTCCGTTTCCATCCTTGGTTTCGGATGTACTTGGGTCGCTGGGGTTGCACCTTGCCAACCAGCTGTGCTCCCCTGCACAAAAGCGGGTCATGAGGCTTGTTAGTGCGGCCATTGTTCTTGGCTTTTCTTGGCCGAGGTGTCTGGCAAGCCATTCGTCTCGGACGTTATGCCTGAAAGCTGCTAAGGCTTCGGCGTCCGGACAGTCGACTATCTAATTCTTTTTAGTGAGGAATCTATTCCAGAACCGCCGAGCTGATTCTCCGGGTTGTTGAGTTATGTGACTAAGATCGTCTGCATCCGGAGGGTGGACATAGGTCCCTTGAAACTTTGCTCGGAAAGCATCCTCGAGCTCTTCCCAGCTTCCAATTGTGTTTTCGGGAAGGCTTTTAAACCAATGTCGGGCTGGCCCTTTAAGCTTAAGGGGTAAATATTTTATGGCGTGGAGATCATCTCCTCTAGCCATGTGTATGTGGAGGATATAATCCTCGATCCAAACTCCAGGGTCTGTTGTTCCATCATATGCCTCTATGTTTATGGGTTTGAATCCCTCTAGGAATTCATAGTCCAGGACCTCATCGGTGAAACATAGGGGGTGTGCGGCGCCCTGTATTTGGGTGTGCCAGATTCTGATGATGGCTTCATAGTGTTGCTTACGAGAGCTTGCTTTCTTGGCCCATAAATGGACCTGACTGGGCCATGATGCGAATCCTTAAGTGGGTCGCATGCCGATTTAGGTGCGGCGCCGCTTGCCGCTTTATGGGGTCGTCTATCCGACCGTGTGGCTTTCTCATTTTTTGAATGTGAGGGCTCTAGGGCCTCTTCATCGAATTCAGGCAGTAGCTTTCTTTTCTGATAGCTTTTAGTGCGCGACTGTCGCCGTATTTATTTGCGGTATTGATTACTTTGCTCCATCTAATCGGAGTGCATCTTCCGGTGTTTTTAGCTTCCACTTCTGCTTTTTTAGGCTGCGTGCAGTTCCAATGAGCCTCCATAGGTTTATTCGGCGTGAGGTCGTCTGGAATGCCGTTTTCGCCGGAGGAGGGATGTTCGGTTTCTCTATCCGTGTTGCCCTGTTCGGACGGTTGCTCTAAGGCCTGCTCGTCGTCTACCAGCTCGTCTTGCTCTATGGCTGGGTTTTTGTCGAGGCGGGGCTTGGGTCGGCGTTTACGCCGACGCTTTGATTGCTTTTCGGGAGTCGATCTCCTGTCCCATCCCCTTTTTCCTCGTTGTCGCTTCCTTTAGGGGTATCCACCATGTACACATCGTGAAATGAGGTGGCTGTCCAATGCCCTATGGGCGTTGGTTCGTCGGTATCTCCTGCATCGTCATCCATGCTGTGGATGTCTCCGGAGTCGAAGTTGAGCACGTCGTTTAAATTGTCGATAGTGGCTACCAAGTGGGTGGTGGGTGGGCTTTGAATTTCTTCATCGTCCGTATCCCATCCTCGCTGACCGTAGTTCGGCCAGGGCTCTCCTGATAAGGAGAGAGACTTGAGAGAGTTCAGGATATCGCCATAAGGCGAGTGCTGAAAGATGTCTGCGGTGGTGAACTCCATTATCGGCGCCCAATCGGATTCGATTAGCAGGGGCGCGAGGGGTTCGGAGTTCGGAAAGGAGTCCGGATCCTCGGAGTCACGGATCATGCAGAGTGCGGCGCTAGCGTTCGGCTCGATCGCCTTTGAGATCAAAGCCCTCGAGGTGACGTCCAACCGCTCATCCTCGATTGGCGCAATAGGCTCCGAGTTGGGGGTCAGAACCGATGCGTGTGCGGCCTCCAGGACACTGTCCGGAGGCAGAGCTAGATCATGCCCCTCGAGATAGTGCGGCGCGCTTGGCCGTGGCTCGAACCCGTCGAAGATCAAGTCTCCGCGGATGTCAGTCGTGTAGTTTAATCTTCCAAACCTGACTTGATGGCCAGGGGCGTAGCTTCCGATCTGCTCCAGGTGGCCGAGCGAATTGGCCCGCAGATCGAAGCCGCCGAAGACGAAGATCTGTCTGGGAGAAAAGTCTCACCCTGGACCATATCGTTGTTGATGATCAAAGGAGCCATCAGGCCTAAAGGCGACGACACAGAGGAACTCTCAATGAAAGCACCAATGTCGGTGTCAAAACCGGCGGATCTCGGGTAGTGGGTCCCGAACTGTGCATCTAGGCCGGATGGTAACAGGAGGCAGGGAACACGATGTTTTACCCAGGTTCGGGCCCTCTTGATGGAGGTAAAACCCTACGTCCTGCTTGATTAATATTGATGATATGGGTAGTACAAGAGTAGATCTACCACGAGATCAAGGAGGCTAAACCCTAGAAGCTAGCCTATGGTATGATTGTTGTATATGGAGTTGATTGCCTACAGACTACAACCCTCCAGTTTATATAGACACCGGATAGGGTTAGGGTTACATAGAGTCGGTTACAATGGTAGGAGATCTTGAATATCCGCATCGCCAAGCTTGCCTTCCACGCCAAGGAAAGTCCCATCCAGACACGCGACGAAGTCTTCAATCTTGTATCTTCATAGTCCAGGAGTCCGGCTGAAGGTATAGTCCGGCTACCCGAACACCCCCTAATCCAGGACTCCCTCACCAGCCCTCCGAGAGAGCGGCAGATGGAGAGGCGGAGGATGATAATTACATGCCTCCCTTAGAAGACGAGGCAAGCCTCGACGATGACGAATTTTTCATGCCTGAGGATCCCGTCAAGCAAGAGCGCTTCAAGCGCCGGCTTATAGCCACGGCAAATAGCCTTAAGAAAAAGCAACAGTAGCTTCAAGCTGATCAAGATTTGCTAGCTGACAGATGGACTAAAGTCCTTGCGGCCGAGGAATATGAACTCGAACGCCCCTCCAAGAGTTACCCAAAGCGCAGGTTGCTACCCCGACTAGAGGAGGAAGCATTAAAACCTGCATCTCCAACATATGACGCGGCTGATCGGCCACCTCGTGGCCGCGACAGAGAGGCATTTCAGCAAAAAGCTCAGCTCGCACCCCGACGCCACTCAAATAAAAATGTCAAGGCACGAGGAAACACGCTAGACCTGCGAGACATATTGGAGGAAGAAGCAAAACACACAAGATCGATCTACGGATCACGAGGATGCGCCACTACGCGAGATGATAACCGTCATGGCGGATACAGTAAAAGTAAATCCGGCCGGGCCGAACACAGCGGACAAGACTCATTTGAGCTGCGTCGCGACATAGCCCAGTACAGAGGTGCCGCACACCCCCTATGCTTCACAGATGAAGTAATGGATCAGCAAATCCCAGAGAGTTTCAAACCCGTAAATAACGAATCATACGACGGTACAACAGATCTTGCGGTATGGATCGAGGACTTCCTCCTGCACATCCACAGGGCCCGCGGTGACGATCTACACGCATCAAATACCTCCCACTCAAGCTCAAAGGACCAGCTCGACATTGGCTCAATAGCCTGCCAGCAGAATCCAATGGCTGTTGGGAAGATATGGAAGCCCCATTCCTCGACAACTTCCAGGGCACTTATGTGCGACCACCAGATGTCGATGACTTGAGCCACATAATTCAGCAGTCGGAGGAATCGGCTAGGCAATTCTGGACACGGTTCCTGACAAAGAAAAATCAAATCGTCGACTGTCCGGATGCAGAGGCCCTAGCAGCTTTTAAGCACAACATCCGCGATGAGTGGCTCGCCCGGCACCTTGGCCAGGAAAAGCCGAAATCTATGGCAGCCCTCACGACACTCATGACCCGCTTTTGCGCGGCAGAGGACAGCTGGCTGGCTCGCAGCAATAATATATCAAAGAACCATGCTACTTCGGATACCAAGGATAGCAATGGCAGGTCAGATCGCAACAAACACAAGCACCACATCAACAGTCAATGCCGGATTCAGAGGCTCTAAACCCAGTCAACGGAAAAAGCCATTCAAAAGAAGGACTCCGGGCCCGTCCAGTATGGACCATATACTCGATCGCTCGTGTCAAATACAAGGCACCCCCAACAAGCCAGCCAACCACACCAACAGGGAATGTTGGGTGTTCAAGTAGGCCGGCAAGTTAAATGCCGAAAACAAAGATAAGGGGTTACATAGAGATGACGAGGAGGAGCCCCGGCCGCTGAACACTAGAGGACAGAAGAGGTTCCCCCCACAAGTGCGGACGGTGAACTTGATATACGCAACCCACATCCCCAAGAGGGAGCGGAAGCGTGTGCTAAGGGATGTATATGCGTTGGAGCCAGTCGCCCCAAAGTTCAACCCGTGGTCCTCCTGTCCGATCAGATTCGATCGCAGGGACCACCCCACTAGTATCCGTCATGGCGGATTCGCCGCACTGGTCCTAGAGCCAACCATCGACGGATTTCACCTCACTCGAGTCCTTATGGACGGCGGCAGCTGCATGAACCTGCTTTATCAGGACACAGTGCACAAAATGGGTATAGATCCCTCAAGGATCAAACCCACAAAAACGACCTTCAAAGGCGTCATACCAGGTGTAGAGGCCCATTGCACAGGCTCAGTCACACTGGAAGTGGTCTTCGGATCCCCGGGTAACTTCTGAAGCGAGGAGTTAATCTTCGATATAGTCCCATTCCGCAGTGGCTATCATGCGCTGCTCGGGCGAACCGCATTTGCAAGATTCAATGCAGTACCACATTATGCATACCTCAAGCTCAAGATGCCAGGACCTCGGGGGGTCATCACAGTCAATGGAAACACATAGCACTCTCTTCGCATGGAGGAGCACACTGCGGCCCTCGCAGCAGAAGCACAAGGCAGCCTCTTCAGGCAATCCACCAATTTGGTGATTAAACACCCGGACACCGTCAAGCGCGCCCGAAGTAATCTGCAACAAGACTGCCTGGCACATTCCGAGCTCGCATAGCAATGCGGCCCCCACCCCAGTCCCAGCCAAACCGCGAAATCCGCACCACGCGTACATAATTACACATTGAAAATACCATGGGCATTGGTGGGGGGCACGACTACGGCACGCCCCAAAATGCGGCTCAACCGCACTAGGGACTTCCCACTTTGTTACTTTTTCTCTCTTTCAGGACTTTACTCTCTGGAAACCCCGTCCGGTAGTACGATTGCCGGACACACGATACAACAACCAAGGAGGCAGAAAGCTACGTCGCACCATGGGATTCCCAGGTGGTCTCTGTTAACGAGTGAAATGCCTGCTTTAAATACCATTCCTTGGCTTGCCCTTGGAGGGGACATGTCAAATAGTCCTACTTTTTGCTTATCGCACTACTTGTATCATTGTGCTTCGACGCACCTTTTTGAATAAACAATGCATAGCACTAGACTATTACCGCATTCTCTATTCTTTTTTATATATATGTTCATTCATGACATTCAGCACCCGTACACTCTGGTACGGCTAATACGCCAGGGGCTTAAGCGTACCGCATAATACAGCGTGAGAAGTCAGAACACTTTCGACAGTGCGGCACCCCGAACTTATAGCACTCTCTACCTCCGAGTTGGTGACGGACATATTTTTCGAACACTCGGCTGAAGGGTAGTCCGGCGTTGTTCCTGCACCAGCCCCAGTCTCCCCGATTGGATCTAAATCCCGGTTGTTGGCAACACCACTAACCGGGTCCCCGGACACAGTTCAGCGAACCTTCTTCCTGTAACCAAACAAACACACGAGACACAGTCGGGTGCGAGTGCTGAAAAGCATGTTTATCCATACCTCCTCGATGAAGGCATGGTTGTGTCTTCACCCGCCTTCCTCTTTGAAGGCTTGCCCGGTGTGGGAGTCCTGGAATAGTGGGTTTCCGGACAGCCGGATTATATCCTTTGGCCGGACTGTTGGACTATGAAGATACAAGATTTAAGACTTCGTCCCATGTCCGGATGGGACTCTCCTTGGCGTGGAAGGCAAGCTTGGCAATACGGATATGTAGGTCTCCTTCCTTGTAACCGACTCTGTGTAACCCTAGCCCCCTCCGGTGTCTATATAAACCGGAGGGTTTGGTCTATAGGACAACAGACAATCATACCATAGGCTAGCTTCTAGGGTTTAGCCTCTCTGATCTCATGGTAGATCAATTCTTATACTACTCATTATCAAGAACAATAAAGCAGGACATAGGGTATTACCTCCATCAAGAGGGCCCGAACCTGGGTAAACATCGTGTCCCCTGCCTCCTGTTACCATCCGCCTAGACGCACAGTTCGAGACCCCCTACCCGAGATCCGCCGGTTTGGACACTGACACCCGGTGCGGGAGTCGATCTCTTCGAAATCACCGAACGTCTCCCCTGTGAAGCACGATGCAGTGCGGTGGGTGAGGCAGAATAAGAGCACTCTTTTAGAGAAGGTGTTCCTCAATTATTTACATGTGAAGCAGGAAGAAGGCCAGGGTAGTCGGCGGTGATGTCCACTTCTGTGCTGTCATAGCTTGTCTGATAAAACACTCCCACCGCAAGCACCATGAATATATCCAGATCCTCTTCAAACCAAGGATCTAGCTCCCGGTTGTGGATCTCCGGCTGTGGGGCAGGACTATGAAGTCCTTTGGTGACCTTCCGCCAGTGCTGTCATAACAAACATACTTGAAATTTGTCAAAAGTAATCCGAAAGGGGAATGAGTGGAATAGAGGGGTCGAATACCCAACTGGGAGGATCATACATAGAATACCCATCTTTGTGCTTACACTACTAGGGAAAACCTTATACACAGAAATTTAGCAGTAGCGCGTGTCAAAAAAGGGCGCTAGTGCTAAATAGTAGTAGCGTGTGTCCGTAAACAGCGCTACAGATACAATAGTAGCAGTAGCGCGTGCGCATGAAAACGCGCTACCACAAGTATCCCCTTTGCTACCCCCGATAGGCTACGCATAGCAGTAGCGGTCTTGAGGAAAGCGCGCTACCGCTAGCACATAAGTAGCAGCGCGTTTCGCGCGGAGAGCGCTACTGCTACTAGAAATAAAATAAAATAAAAAACAAATGGAAAAGTAAATGAAAAAGAAAGAAATAGAAAAAGGAGAAAGGAAAAAAATAAAATGTAGAGCAAAATAAATGAGAAAGTGGAAAAAAGGAGAAAGATGTAGCAGTAGCGTTTGTTCGTAAGAGGCGCTATAGCTAACATAGCTGCAGCGCGTTTCCTAGACCCCCGCTGTAGAAACAGAAAAGGAAATAAGAAAGACGAAGGAAATTACATAGCTATAGCAGTAGCGCGTTTTGTGAAAATCGCAATAGCTAACTTAGCTATAGCGCGTTTCGCAAAAAGCGCTACCGCTAAGTTTGACTTAACCAAAGAACCGTTTCCCCCGGCCACCACTTCTCCCCAAATCCCTTGACCCACCCCGCCGCTGTCTTCCCGATTCACCTCGCCCCACTTCGCCGCCGTCTCCTGCCGACGTCGACTCCCCGGAGCGACCAGAGCCGCGCGCCATCGACACCACCGGAGCCGCCCCCGACGCCACCGAAGCCGCGCGGCCTCATCAACGCCACCGGAGCCGCAGTCGATGCCACCGGAGCCTTCCTTGATGCAACTGCCTCCCTCGCCGTCAGCGGAAACGACCCCGCCTCCCTCGCCACCACTGCCTCCCACGCCACCACCGGAGCCATCCTCTGTAAGCCCCCACCCCTCCTCTCTCTCTATCTCTAAATTAGTTAGGTTAATTTAGTTAGGAAAAGAATTTAGTTAGGTTAATTAGGTAGGTTAATTTGACAGAGATGCCCCTGCCTCCCTCGCCTTAGGAAAAAATTGTACATGCTTACCTAGGGCAGTAGGGTTAGGGTTGTAGTGTTTAATTACAAATGTTAGGAAAGTAAGGTTTAACTAGATGTTAACTAGGGTGGTAGGATTTAGTTTAGAGAAAAAATCAATATAAAACTATAAATTTCTATTAGTGTTGCAAGTCTAGTAGGTTCTTAATTTTAGTGAATTTTTATTAGGACAAAAATGTAGGACATAATTTGAGTTCTAGGTTCATAATTTGAGTTCTAGGGTTCATACGCTAGGAGATGCAAATTTGAAGTGGTCATGATATATGAAAAATCCTCAATTGTGTTTGTTCATTGATCATAATCGGCATTGAAGTGGTTCGATTGTGCCCAAGTGGCCTTTTGTTTTTTCCAGGGAATGAAACCGAGTGGCCTATGTTTTGCCAGAATGTTGATTCATTTCCGTTCTAGCAAAATTCAGGTTCTTGATTTGTCCACTTTTTAGCAAAGGTCATGCCGAAATTTTCCGTGAATTTCGGCATGACTTGTGCTACAAACTAGGACATATCGAGTGCCCGGGATTTGCCGCACCGGGAAGGAGTCAATATTCCTGCAAAACAATAGGCCTTTTTATGTCATTATTCATTTTATTAGGTCTAGAATTAATTGACTAGATTTAATCGTAGGAAACATGGCTAGCAACGATGAAGGACAGGGATCTGGTGAATGCGACGACATCTACCGGGCGGCAGACGAATTTTTTAGCCTTGCCGACATCGAGACCGGCACTGAGACTCAGATCGGCATCGAGACTGAGACTGAGACCGGCGTTGAGACTCAGACCAACATCGAGACCGGCGCTGAGACTCAGACCGGCACTGAGACTAAGCCCGGCATCGAGACCGGCGCTGCCTCGGGGAGCAGAGCCGGTGTAGAACCGAAAGCAAAGAGGCAACGGCCTCGTAACAAACTCAGGACTACTAGACTGGTGGTCACGGAGGTGGACGACGGCAATTTTGAGCCAAAGGCGCCCGAGGAAGCGCGTCGATGCTACGACAATCAGATAGGCTGCATCGTACGGACAACCGCCACCATCAACGATGAGAAACTACAGAAGATAGAAAATATGAGGAGCTCCCTCCTAAAGAATTTTCACCAGATATTCTTGTTCCCGGGCCGGAATGAGAAGGATTATAAAGATCCAGATGAGGACCCGGCAATGAAGAAGATAAACAAACACGCCATGACCAAGTTTAGCGACGTGTTGGCCGCCCGGAAAAATCGAGTGAAAGCAAAGATCATCGACAAGAAGGAACCCTACTCTGATATTGTAAAGGATAATCTGACAATCACGGAAGAGAAGTTTCAAATATTCAAGGAGGCTTGTGAGGCCGAAGCTGCCAAAAAAAGTCTAAGTACATGAAGGGGCTTCAAGAGAGGAACATTGGGAGCCACCACCTCGGAAGTCATGGTTACGGTGGAAAGAGGTCCAAATTGGCCAAGGAGGACGCGGAAGCCGCGAGTCTTGGCATCCCAGACCCCTTGGCGGATTTCACCGTCCCGCAAGAGCGTGACGTCCTCAGGGCCCGGAACCGTTGGGACCCAGTGAAGAAGGTTTACGAGACAAAACCAGTCATTACTTTCTGTATGAAAAAACTTTGAGTTATGCACGGTGAAACTTTATTTGTGATGTAATTAAACCGTCCTCCTCCTCGACTAGCGAAAATCACTCTAGTTAGGGCATTTTGGGGTACGATGAACTTTGTTATTTATACTTATGATATGTTGTTTCTATTTTTGCCAAGTCTGTCTCTTTCTGTTGCTCAACTATATATGTTGCATATTACCGACTCATGTGACAATGCAGGTGCATAGATCATAGATGGCGAAGAAGTGCTACGCCAGGAGTATATATACGACAAGTGGCCGGAGTGTCAGGCCCAGGTGTTACCGGATTCTGGTTTCCGAGCGACAGGCAGTATTTAGTTTAGGTTCACGCTAATATGAGAGAGGGATACGAACTCATGTACTCAAAGTGATAGCTCTTCTCGCGTATATCATTGTTTAGATGGATGACGATGTATTTGCAAGTAATCGGGACTTGCATCGCTATTTTCGAGATGATGACGAGAGACCACTTTGTGTTGGATGATGATTATGATGATGACATGATTTGATGAGACTAATTGTATGTATATGCTATGATTACATTTGTATGTGTATGATATGCTAAAGATTATTGTATAAAGCCTATTCAAATACAAAACAAATATGCAGGGGAAAAACTAATAAAACTAGTAGTAGCGAGGGGGGAAATTTAGCAGTAGCGCCGCCTTACCAGTACCGCTTCCCAGTAAACAGCGCTGCAGATAATATCAGCAGCGCCCTTTTCTAAAGAGCGCTACAGCTATTCATGTATAGCAGTAGCGTGGGACAACAGTCGCTACTGCTATACCTTAGCTGTAGCGCCTTATTAGTAGCGTCGGTCCCCGCGCTACTAATAGGCCCAAAACCTGCGCTGCTGCTAGGCTTTTCCCTAGTAGTGTTAATGCGAAGAAACTCCTCTTCCTCCCCTTTCAATAGCTCGGCCAATATTTTGGCCACAGCGGCGGGGGTATTCGGACCCTTCCGGCCATAGCGGGAGGTGTCATCCTCTCCATTGTAGTGCCACATGGGCAGCCCTCTGTATTGTAGTGGTTGAACCCCTCGCACTACGGACGTCGCCATTACCCTGATTATTGTGAGTCTGGACTGAGCAAGCGTCTTTATCTTGCTCATAAGCTGGCAAACTTCTGCGCTGTCATCCTCTTCAAGACTCCGGGGACGCCAACTGTGGCGTTTCTTCAGCGGAACGCTCGCAAATTCAGGAAGACCCTTTCAAACTGGGCCAGGAAGCGCGACGTCCTCAATATAGAACAATTCGGATGGCCATTCTTCGGGTGCCTTCCTTGGGGTGCCGGACAGATATTGAGTATCGGCGATACGCCAAACTTCGGCTGCACCCACTTCAAATATTGACCCCTTGTGATTATGCGGGACAAGACAGAACAACTTCCTCCATAGCTCAAAATGAGCCTCAATACCCAGGAATAGTTCGCATAAAGCGACGTAACCCACAATGTGCAGAATGGAGGCAGGGGTGAAGTTGTGCAGCTGGAGGCCATAGTATTCCAAAAGCCCTCGGAGGAACGGATGAATGGGAAATCCAACGCCCCTGAGCAGGTAGGGGATGAAACATACTCGCTCTCCCCCAGATGGATTGGGGAACTCCTCTGCCTGAATCTCACCGTTGAAGGAATCTAGCCCCGCTCGAGCAGAAACTAGATCTGCGGGGGGAAGAAATCCCTGCGTCTGCAGCTTCGTCAATTGACTGTGGGACATTGAACACCTCTCCCACTGGCCTTTCTCTAGGCCGGAACAGGTGGAGGAGCTGGGGGCACTAGCCATGCTGGAATGGTTTCTCCTAAGCAGTTTCGGGGATTTCCTCTGCGTGGTGCCGAATGGATCTAGGATCCAATCTCTTTAATAGGTGCTCTTCCTTGCATGGACGGGGTGTTATCTGCAAAAATACCCTGACCTTCCACCTTCGCTTGACACGTGGGAGGCGAAGTTATTTAACGCGCAGAAGCTGAGGGGAGCGACATTCAACCAATGGTCGAATACATGACTTGGAGATCATTAAAGGTGGAACCCGCCTTGCAATGATGAAGACAATTTGTGTGTCGAACACCTCGCTATTAAAGACTGGTTTGGGGGTATTGAGGGAGTCCTGTACTAAGGGGTCCTCGGGTGTCCGGCCTGTTATCCATGGGACGAACTGATGGGATGTGAAGACATGAAGGCCGAAGACTGTACCTGTGTCCGGATTGCACTCTCCTTGGCGTGGAAGGCAAGCTTGGCGACCGACTATGAAGATTCCTTCTTATGTAACCGACTCTATGTAACCCTAAATCCCCCCCCCCGGTGTCTATATAAACCGGAGGGGTTAGTCCGGAAAGGATATACTCATTACCATAGTCATACAAGCTAGGCTTCTAGGGTTTAGCCATCACGATCTTGTGGTAGATTAACTCTTGTAATACTCATATTCACCAAGATCAATCAAGCAGGAAGTAGGGTATTACCTCCATAGAGAGGGCCCGAACCTGGGTAAACATCGTGTCCCCCGTCTCCTGTGACCATCGATCCTAGACACACAGCTCGGGACCCCCTACCCGAGATCAGCTGGTTTTGACACAGACGCCCGGTACTAAAGCGGGTGTGCTTCCCGCCGCTCTGCCTGGCCAAAACAGACCTTTAGTACCGGTTGGTGGCTCCAACCGGTACTAAAGGGGGGTTCTATATAAGAAAACACTTCAAAAAAATTCAGTTTCTCATCTCTCCCTCTGCTTCTTCTCCTCTACCTCGTCGCTGCCACCCCTCGTCGCCGCCCCCGTCGTCGTCCCCGTCGCCGCCGCCCCTCGTCGCCGCCCCAGCCGTCCCCGTCCCCGTCGTTCCCGTCGCTGCGCCCCGCCCGGCCCGTCCCCTTCCCCGTCATCGCCGCCCCGTCCCCATCCCTGTCGTCACCGCCCGTTGTCGTCCCCGTCGCCGCCACCCGTCGCCTCGCCTCGCCGGTGAGCTCCTTCCCCTGCCGCCATGTCTATACACACACACATTGTTTTTTAGTTTTTTAGTTATAAATTTTAGTTATAGAAATTTTTCTATTTTTTAGTTATAGAAATATTAGAAATGTTATAGAAATGTTAGTTATATAGAAATGTTATAAATTTTTCTGTTTTCTAGTTATAGTAATATTTGTAGAAATATTAGCAATTTTCTGTTTTTTAGTTATAGAAATATTAGAAATGTTATTTATATAGAATTTTAGTTATCACAATCCAATAATTTAAAAAATGTTACTTTTTGCGGGCATATAGTATTTGTTCTTGACGATGCCCGACCCGCATCGTCGCCGTCGACCCTTTCGCGACAATGTCCGGCTGATCCATGTCCCGGACTGGGCTCCACCAGGCTGGCACTGGGAGGTGCTACCTCCAGGGGCGCGCCGCTTGGTGAGGAACCCGGCCTCGGGTCCCGTCATCGACCCTGATGTCCTTTGGTGGCGTTCGATTGCTTGGGCCACATTCGGTGCATGCCGGAAGTGGTGTGTCGCCATGTCAGGGAGGAGGACAAGCACGTCCATCGCTACATGGCTGCTATGGACGTCAGGTTCTCCAATACCTGGCAGGTTCTTTGGGTAGATGACCAGAGATACGATCCTGTGATGGTTCCTTCTCTTTGGGTGTCCACCGCCCGCGCCCCAAGAACCGCGAGTGGCCTAGATTCTTCTGTGGTATTCGATCTTTATTAGCTACCTAGCCAGTGGTGTATTTGATATATAATATTCGAGACGATGTATTTGAGATTATATATATTGTTGGAGACAATGTACTCGAGATTATATATTATTCGAGACGATGTATTCGAGATTATATATTATTCGAGACGATGTATTCGAGATTATATATTACTCGAGACGATGCATATTATGTACTATATGATTCAGTTTTTCCTTATTGATTGCATCCATGCATTGTAATTTGAATTCTAAATTGTTTTATATTTCGTCTAGATTAGTTAAATAAAAGCTATGGTGGACAATACCGGCAGAGAGGGAGAAGAGGCCATGTTCGAGATAATACGCAGCCCTCGCAGGCCAGATGATCTGAATGAAGCAGATGACGGCTCCCAATATCTGAACAATACCGGGGAGGGTGATGATAAGATATTCGATCTCGACGACCGAGCTGATGAAGTCATGAACTATGATTATGATTATGATGACGCAGACAATGTTTATGATGACGCAGACAATGTTGATCTTGAAATAACAAAGACTACCGGTGAGGTATATTTATAAAAGGAGGCATCTGGTGATCATCACATGTTTTTTTTATTTGCAGATATATTAACGAATCGATCTTTCTTCTCTCAGCCCTCCGAATCGAGAAAATCTGCTTCTACAGACAGCAGGACAATGCGAGGCCCGGGCAAAAAGTTGAAGGAGGGTGTAAAGTACAACATCGATTCCATCAAAGTTAATGGCGAACCCCTCATGCCTAAGAACATTGCGAACAAGTTCGTTCGTCAGTGCGGAGTTCTTGTGAAGGACCAACTCCCAATCTCCATTCAAGAATGGAAAGAGCCAAAAACTAAACGTCTAGATGTTAATTGGGTAGACGACAGAGCAAAAGAAAAGCTTTGGGAATCTCTGATGGAACATTTCACCCTACCAGATCATTTCACTGATGCAGATATGCAGAAAGTCAAGGATGCCGCTCTTAGGAAGATGGCAATTGCATTCAACACCCACAGGAAAACTGTATGGGCCAACTACGTCGCTGCAAAAAGGAAGACTCCAGAATTCAAGGAAACACTGGAGAAGCAAAGAGAACACTAGCCCGCTTTCGTGAAATTCAAGGAATCTGAATTATCTAAGGAACGGTCGAGAAAAAACAAGTCCAATGCTGCAAAAAAGACGCAGTTCCATAGGCTGGGGCCAGGTGGCTACGCTATAGCAATGCCTAAGTGGGATCAGTCTGAGCAAGAGATGGTGGATGCAGGGGTGACTCCAGTTACTAGGAGCTGGCCCCCCAGGTGCAGAACTTGGTTCTATACGCATGGGGGGGCGTTGGACCCGAACACAGGCCTGGTTTCGAAGAAGGCAAGTCTAAAAGGAGCCGAACAAAAGTTACTTGACGCAATAGAAGATGCTCGAAAAGGGGAGTTCACGCCCAACAGAGAGAACGTTGAGCTTACGCGCGCCCTGGGAAATCCTGAACACCCGGGAAGAACACGAGGAAAGGGCGTTATTCCCTGGTATGAGGGCTTTTCGGAATGAAACGACGACTACAGGTGCCGTGCAAGAAAGAATATGGAGGAGGACAAGAAGAGGAAGCTGGAGGAGAAGCAGAGGAAGCAGGAAGCAGAACACCTTCAAGGCCTTGGCACTCAAATTCCAGCGGCAATAGCAGCAGATCGACTCACTTAGCCAGGAAAGGGGGGTCTCAGCAGCAACAGCAGCAGCTAGCGGATGATCCAGCATTGGATAGCACCGTCCCATCCATGCCGAGAAGAAGCAATGGTTCCGCCCCGGGAGACGCACTGCTGGATACATACCCTGTGGATGACATCAAAGAGAACACTAACCGTGAGCTACACTTCAAAATGAAGTACATATCCATGAAGGTGGCGGACGCCGTTGCTTTTACAAATCCCCCCGAAGCATCTTCCCATTGCAACCCGATTCCAGCGGGCTATGCTCGTGTCTTGGTTGATGAGGTGGTGGACCAATATTCGGGGCTAGAGCTTGACATTGCTGGAGGTGACGGCGAGCACACACTGGGAGAGGCCATACATCGTATCATCCTATGGAGAAAGTATTGCATCATCTTTCGAAGGGCACCGACACCGCGTCAGCCGACTCCTCCTCGAAGTCTGCCACCGAGTCAGCAGACTCCCACTCCTCCAAGTCCACGAACGCGTAAGCCAACTCCTCCTCGAAGTCCGCCACCGTGTCAGCAAACTCCCGCTCCTCCAAGTCCACGAACGCGTGAGCCAACTCCTCCTCGAAGTCCGCCACCGTGTCAACAGAATCCCGCTCCTCCAAGTCCACCAATGTGTGAGCAGACTCCTGCTCCAACTCAGCCACGTCAGCCATCTCCGCCGCCTCAGCAATCGTAGAAGAGAGTCGCTGCAGCTATGGTGCGTAGCGATACGAGTTGAGGTAGTACAGGAGGAACATGCGGAGGCAAGCGATATAAATATGGTCCAAGCATCGCTCGTCTTCCTCAGAGGCCTTACGACATGACCAAGGAGCAAAACGCAACCATAGTGCAGGCCCAACTGGATGCCCATTTTGGATCGAAATCGGCACCGCCACCAAGGGAGAAAGTGCCTGAGGAAAAGATTGACCACTTCATTCGTATGACTAGACCACCAGCTCCCAAGCCTGTTGACTCAGACTATGAGCGCCAAATCAGGAAGGCACATCAAGCACAACTACAAAAGGAAGTGAGATCGACCTCGAGCCAACAAGCAGCTTGCAAAAAATGCGGGAAAACCGTTCCCCATCTGGGAGAACAGGCGGCGCAATCGATCCCCCCGCGTGTTGTGCCAACAACACATGAGAGTATGCGCGCCCTATATTATTGTGGGCAAACCATTCCCCAGCTGGACAATCTGGTAATAACCCAGGAGCATATAAGCCAGGCTAAAATGCTCGGTATCAGTGTTGGACAACTCCTCGACATCGAGCTCGTGTCTCCACTTAGAGAGGAGGAAATAAAACGGAAATATGTCCGGGGCCAACCTTTGGTCGAGCCCGAGCAGGTCAAGAACCACCCAACGAGAATGTATGAATTGCATCAATGGTACATGAACATTACCAAGATTTCCAATCGAGAGTCCCTCATGGTGAATGTCAAGAAGGAGCATTACTTCCATGAGAAAGCTCTAGTTGTTGAGTATACAGAATTGTTTCAATTATTCAATCAAGACGCACTCGACAAATCTATCATCAATTGCTATTGTCTATAAGTGATTTCTTTCTGTAATTTAAGTCTCAAGCTAGCTGTAGTGATCATTTTGATCAATCATTACCTGTAATTATCCTCACTATATTCTTTTCTGTTGTATTATGTAGGATGAAGATGTATGAAATGAAAAATCTGGACGTTATGGCATTGGGTTAATTGACCCAAATACCGTTAATGAACACACATGTAAAATTCTAAGTTGTCGAGCAAGTTTAGAGGAAAGCATGCTAGAGTTCTTCAAGCGCATCAATACCAATGAGGATATACTACTTCCTTACAACTTCCCGTGAGTCACACTATCTTGTACTACAAATTCTGTTTTTTCTTACTAGCTAGCTAGATGTTAATAATTAAGTGTATAGGGTTTAGGCTAGTTGATTAGTGTTGTGCACATGCCCGCTTAATTAAGACATGCAAACGTGTGCGCATGCAGTTACCACTGGATCATGTTAGTCATTAAAATTGTTAAAGGAACAATTGAAGTACTGGACTCACTACTTAAGCAAGAAAGTGATTTCACCATCCTGAAGGGGATAGTCGCCAGGTAATTTCAATCATTATTAACTATATCTCGGCCTATTTAATTAGTTCGTCATTTCCTGATATCAACTATTTAATAACCCCTTCATTCATTTTCTTTCTGGCGGGCAAGGCTTGGGCAAAGTTCATCAAGGTGATTCCAGGCAACTGGAAAAAAAGCTGTATTGGTGGCGACCCAAGGTAAGTAATTAAATAGTACTAGCTAGCTAGCTACCATCTCTTTAATCCTTGTTTCAATACCATTAATTAATTATCATGCTTGATTAATCATTATCTGATTAAATTCCATTCTCGTAAAGGCCTTGAAGCAGGCGCCGGGGACTGATCTGTGTGCATACTACGTTTGCGAGAACATTCGCATGATGGCGTCCGAAAGAAGCAAATCTGATAGACAAGAATGGGTACGTTTACCAGAACAATATTCACAGTATTTACATCATTATCGATATCTAGTCACACAACTAATACACTTGCATATTGATCTCCTTCTTAACAGTTCAAAAAAGGTGCAGGAGAAGCTCCTACCAATGGAGCGCATACTAGCACTTAAAGAGGAAATAGCTGGATTTTTGCTCGACCAGATCATAGATCCCAAAGGAGAATACTATTACCCACTAGCACCCCCATGAACCACTTGTCATCGTGCTCCGAAGGCACCAAGGCAATATGTAGGAGAAATTGTATATATATATATGTGTGTGTATGTGTGAATAATTAATGATGGTTGTGGGACATTATATATATATATAGGAAAATGGTTATATATATACACTATTCATCACCCGGAGTGCAGAATAAGTTATTCTTCAACCAAGGTAATCTTACGATCATTTCATAATTAAATTACGTTTGGAATTCAAATAGTTACATTCCTATTGATTCGCTACGTAAAATTTAGTATAAGAAAATAAGAATATAGGTCATAAGACAAGAAAATTGCAGTTTATGTGTATTTTCCACTATGTTTTTACATTTGTAATTTTACATAACATGAAATATTTTTTACGATGATTATATATTTTTTTACGGTTTCTTTTTACGTCGGAAATAAGACAAAAACTTACGGAACATAAAATTACGGTGTATTGATGGTAAAATAGAGG
>NC_041384.1:766299595-766299844 GCF_002162155.2 Triticum dicoccoides | reverse complement strand
ATATATATATATATATATATATATATATATATATATATATATATATATATATATATATAGTGTTACTATTTATCACCTAGGGTGCAGTATAAGTTATTTTTCACCCGAGGTAATCTTACGATCATTTCATAATTAAATTGCGTTTCAAATTCAAATAGTTACATTCCTGTTGATTCACTATGTAAAATTTGACATAAGAAAATAAAAATATAGGTCATAAGATAAGAAAATTTGCAGTTTATGTGTATT
>NC_041384.1:766298994-766299490 GCF_002162155.2 Triticum dicoccoides | reverse complement strand
AGCTACGGCAAAGGGCACTTTGTCGTCTGCCAGCGGACAGCAAAGATGCAAAGCCCTTTGCCGTCAGCCAGCGGACGGCAAAGGGCATGTCTCTTTGCCATATGCTGGCGGACGACAAAGGGCATGCCAGCAGACGGCAAAGGCTACAGGCTCTTTGCCATCTGTTGGCAGGTGGCAAAGAGACCAAATAGGCATTAATTCTGTTTCTTCTTATATCAATTCATTTTCACATAAATCAAACATATATATATATATATATATATATATATATATATATATATATATATATATATATATATATATATAGTGTTACTATTCATCATCCAGGGTGCAGAATAATTTATTCTTCACACGAGGTAATATTACGATCATTTCATAAATAAATTATGTTTCAAATACAAATAGTTACAGTCATATTGATTCACTTTATAAAATTTGGCATAAAAAAGGTCAGAAGACCAGAAAAATTACATTTTATGTACATTTTACATTACGT
>NC_041384.1:766290031-766298443 GCF_002162155.2 Triticum dicoccoides | reverse complement strand
TATATGATCGGTTCTACGAGAAAATCTATTTATATATATGCATAAGTGTACGATACGTAGTATCGTAAAATACCAGCAAACAAAAAAGAATTAAATGGAAAACACAAAATTAAAGGAAAAATAAAAAATAAAACCAAAACCCCCCAAACATTCTGTACTAAGGGTCTACCCGCACCCAGGCCTTACTCGTGCCACGTGGTGGCTCTTTAGTGCCGGTTCGTGCCGAACCGGTACTAGGGGGGTGGGGTTAGTCCCCACTCTTTAGTGCAGGTTGTAGAACCGGCACTAAAGGCCCTTACGAACCGGCGCTAAAGCGCGATTCTGCACTAGTGTATGGAGGTATTTTCCTTCCCTCCGTGTTTTTCATTTGTCCCCTCATGGGCATAATTTTTCTAGTGTTGCTTCCAGCAAATACTACTACGGTGCATATACACGCTCTATGTCTGCAAGCAGTACCATGAAAAATTTCTATCATAACAAAGCAAGGTTTCTAAGATACACAAATCCTATTGCATGGTTGGGTGAGCATAATTGAAAGAACAGATCCCTGAAAAAAACATGGAGTTTTCGCTTGTAAGAAACAAAGAGAAGTAGACTGGACAGATCATGTAATGCGAAAACAACATAGGCACTTAGCCACTTCATTCTTCCTCCTCCAGGTGCCCACTAATCACTTCCGCCCATAGATCATAATTAATGAGTCATAACAACTAGCCTGCTGTACTTAGATTTCGATGCAGAACCACTATTATCTCTATTGTCAGCCCTTGCAGGACGCTGACGATGTATCTCACCACTCCGCATATCATAGCACTCATGAAAAGTGTGATTATCTATCTTTTTGCCAAATAAAGTCTTCGCCTCCAAGTTCCATTTTGTAAGTAGCGCGGGTGTGAGTTTTCCGTCTACCAAATGCTCCTCCTTCAGTTTAAATACGAGTCCCCAATCCATTTTCTCCACCCATGCCCTTCCTCTAGGTCCTTGTTTTAGTTGGCTACCATAGTAGGAAACTTGACCAAGTGCACAATATGGAGCTTGCTTCATCACAAGTAGTTTCTGCAAACAATGTAGATATTTTAGATAGCGGCAATCAAACAAGACACTAAGAAACAGTTCAGGACATATCGCATAACAGCAAGGGCGGAAGTAGTCTAGGCCAACAACCGCACGTGAGGTGCAGCAGGCCACGGCCAGTACAGTAGCAGCTTGACTGGAGCCATAATAGAACTGCGCCTACTTGGACAACTTTGAAAACTAAAAACTGAACTAAGGATACAACCATTTTGATCCAATCAATAGAACATGGATATATGGTAGCAAAACAAAATTATGCAGTAATTTCAAGGTAGGTGGTGCGAGGTAATTAACTGTACCTTACTCAGTGCATAATATTAGTTTCAACATATGTCGAATCACGCTAGAAAATCAATCCATGTCAAACATGTTCCATACAGTTCTGAAAAGAAAAGAGGTGAGGTTGTGGATGGAGGGGAAAACAGAGGAATAGGACAATGCCACAAGGGGGAGAGATGGGACAAAGGGTAGCACAAACATGGTGGATGGGCACGGTGGCGGGTGGTGACAAGAGGTAGAGGAAAGAAACTCTGATTACCAACTTGGATTATGGAATACAAACCATTTACGTTAGGTGTGCCCACGAAGGAGTCATATACAAGTACATGTTGCAACTACCGAGCTATACAAAGGGGCATGCACAACGTGCTAACCGAACTGGAGCTTGTCGCCCGCCCATTTTCATAGAAAGATGACATTGATATTAGAAAAGATTGACGCTAAAATTGTCTCACATTCCATCGATTTGAATTGTGGTCCCTCAGTATAAGGAAGCGATGTTACCAAACATGCTATGATAATCATAATTCTCTAACATTGTATTCACATCAAATCACAAACAACAAAAGAAATATCACGTTGGTCAATGCCTTGTTTCTAGATCCAACATAAAAGCAAGATGCTTCCAGTTTTGCTGGTGATAACTTTAATTACCGTCTATAAATTAAGAAGACACTTATTGAGAAAATAGAAAAGAACAAGTTGGTGACCGTTACATCCTGAAATGCTATTATCAGGTCCTCGAGAAGCATCGAACTTCATCTCTGATACCCCACTATTCTCACCTATCCATGTGGAGGTACAATTCAATACACCATGAACAAATTCGACAAACTGAACAGTTATGTAAGCTCTTTGTAATTTTGAGCATATAGCTTCCCTATCCCCGCCTGAAATGGAAATAGTCATGGGGTAGCTAGCTCCGCGGCTTGGCACCATTCCCCTTGCCCTTCTTCTTCTAACCATCCTCCATTGAGCTGGAGTTGCCTTCTTGTTGGTATCACCCTTGCATCTATTGGGATCCCATTCTTTTTTTTCCTCTTCCTAAAAATCAGAATTAATGTAGTTTGGCCCTCAATGACATGCAGAGGGATCGTCCCAATTAGTGCTCAAACTGCAACTCACCAATCCCGGAAAATGACTGCACCAATCTTCTCTAGGAGATCCAATCTGTCTCTGTCAGTAGGGCATTAGCGTTCCCAATAACACGAGGACATAAAAAATGTCGTGGAAGACTTTGAGACCAGTTGCATCAGGAAAATTCGAAGGGAGAGTGATGCTTTGGCCCATGAAGTTGTTGCCGCATATGCCAATTTCCATGGAGATTTGAGATTGGGATCTATTGTTCCTAACTCCCTGTAGGTTTTGTATAGTAAAGAGTGTGATATGGCTCTGGTGAATGCTTAGGAAATTGTTTCCCCGAAAAAATATCAAACTGACCTGAGTGTGTCTACAGATAAAATATTCAATTGTTCCTTCCAAACTTGAGAGCTGGAAACAACTAAAGGAATGTTTTTTCCAAAACAACTAAAGGAAGGTGTGAAGTGTCAGGTTTCAAGTTTTCAACCCAACCACGGTCCTGTTATTTGATTGTAGAAATATAGTTAAAAGAAGCACACAGCCATACATAACAATCATCTCTTGCAGATGTTAGTGACTTATCAACTAAAATAAAAATAGTGTGTAAAAAACTAAAATAGAAGTAAAACACATACAGGACAGGTTGAGTTGAGAAACATGCAAATATCAGGAACGCCGGGAGGAAATCTGATAAGGTAAAACAACTAAAGGAATGTTTTTTCCAAAACAACTAAAGGAAGGTGTGAAGTGTCAGGTTTCAAGTTTTCAACCCAACCACGGTCCTGTTATTTGATTGTAGAAATATAGTTAAAAGAAGCACACGGCCATACATAACAATCATCTCTTGCAGATGTTAGTGACTTATCAACTAAAATAAAAATAGTGTGTAAAAAACTAAAATAAAAGTAAAACACATACAGGACAGGTTGAGTTGAGAAACATGCAAATATCAGGAACGCCGGGAGGAAATCTGAGAAGGTAAGCAAGATCATGACATTAATACAATGGGAAGGATGGATCATGCAGGAGTTATTGTTCTTTCCTTTAGTTGTCCACAATCAGAAAAAGAATTTGTATTACCTTTGTCTACTGCATACTGCTTGTGAGCGCTGCCAATGGCCTCCCAGAACAGCAGCTACCTCGGGTGTTCGCCATTGAGGATTCTGTACTAGTGGTTGTTAGAATTAGATCAGTTGTAATCTCAACGGACTCTCTCTCTCTCCCGTATACCTTTCTTTCTGTAACGATCCTAGAGATCAATCTATCCTTGTACCTCACGGCAAGTTGTTATGCCATCGATCAATAAAACCCCAGCGGCACCCCACGAGGGAGTAGGAACACTTCTGCCAAGTTATTCTTACATGGTATCAGAGCCAAATCTCTTCCCATCTAGCCATCGAAGCCATCCCCATCGATCGATTCTCACCAGGAACAAAACCCATCGATAGACATGTCTTCCTCGTCCCAGGTCGTCCTCAACCTTGGAGCTCCACTAGCTGAGAAGCTTACCAAGGGGAACTTCCTCCTGTGGAAGGCCCAGGTCATGCCCGCCCTGCGAGGAGCGCAGGTGATAGGGCTCCTGGATGGAACCGACGCGGCGCCCCCGGCCAGAGTGGAGCAGCAGCAGTCGGACAAGACCATGGTAGCGGTGCCCAATCCGCTCTATGCGCCATTGCTATCAAAGGACCAAGAGGTCCTCAGCTACCCGATGAACTCCCTATCAAAGGAGGTCCTCATCCTGTTCACGGGTAAGGAAAGTACATATGATCTATGGACCGGCATCACCACCCTCTTTGCATCGCAGTCCCAGCCCGCATCACGAACCTGAGGATCGCCATCACCACCACGAAGAAGGGAACTATGTCTAGCACCGCCTACATCTCCAAGATGAAAAGTCTTGGGGGTGAGCTCACAGTAGCAGGACGTCCAGTCTGCGATCCTGAGATGGTGGACTATGTGCTTGCTGGATTGCATCGGGACTATGATCCAGTGGTGGCGGCAATCGGTGTTGTCAAGACCTCCATCAGCGTTGATGAGCTCTTTGCTCAGGTCGCATCCTTTGACCAGCGCATTGAGATGCTGGGAGATGGAGGAGATGGCGGCTTCAACACTTCAGCTAACCTGGTGCAACGTGGCCGCGGTCAGTACAGGTCCAGGGGGCGCGCGCGGCTCCAGGGGGCGCGGCCGTGGAAGGCGATCTCCCTCTGCCCCAAGTGGCAGCAACAGGGGGGGCGAGGTGGTCGTCTCCAACAGCAGCAGCAACAACGTCCACCGCACCGAGATTATCCCGAGTGCCAAATCTGCACCAAGCATCATTGTGGCGGCGCTCGTGAATGTTGGGATCGTTATGAAGAAGATGAGTATGAGGAGAAGGAGGTCCATGCTGTCACTGACTCCTACGGCATCGACACAAATTGGTATGTAGATACCGGAGCTACAAATCACATCACGGGGGAGCTCGACAAGTTGACGATCCGAGACAAGTACCATGGACACGACCAAGTACACACCGCGAGTGGTTCTGGTATGGAAATTACTCATGTTGGTAGTTCAGTTGTCAAAACCCCCATGAAAGATTTACATCTAAATAGAATTCTATATATGCCAGAAATGTCAAAAAATCTTGTTTCTATTCATAGATTTGTTCTTGATAATCGTGTTCTCATTAAATTCTACCCTTACTTCTTTTTGGTTAAGGATTTGGACACGAGGAGAGTACTTCTTACGGGCAAGTGTGTGGGAGGCCTCTACCCACTCATATCTTCATCACCATCATCAAACAAACAAGCTTTTGTTGATGTCAAGCGTTCTTCAGCAAAGTGGCACAGTAGATTAGGTCATCCATCATCAGTTATTGTTAAGCTCGTTCTTAGTAAGAATAATCTTCCTCATTGTCATGAGTCTAGTATTGAGTCAGTTTGTGATCCATGTCAGCAAGCTAAAAGTCATCAATTGCCATATCCTATTTCTGTTAGTGTCTCCACTGCACCTTTACAACTTGTATTCTCAGATGTGTGGGGGACAACACCTACCTCTGTTGGTAGGCACTCATATTATGTAAGATTCATTGACGACTATAGAAAATTTACTTGGATCTATCTTCTTAAGAAACGGTCTGAGGTGTTTCAAGTTTTCAAGAACTTCCAAAATCTTGTTCAACGAAAACTAGACACAAAGATCATTGCCATGCAAACTGACTAGGAAGGTGAATTCGAGAAGCTCAATCTCTTTTTCAGCAACTTGGTATTTCACATCATGTTTCATGCCCCCATGCACATCAACAGAATGGTTCTGCCGAAAGAAAACATCGCCATGTTGTTGAAGTAGGGCTAGCTCTACTAGCAAATGCATCTATGCCATTAAAATTTTGGGATGAAGCATTCTTAACTGCTACATATCTCATAAATTTGCTTCCTAGCAAAGTCATTAACTTTGAGACACCCATCACACGTCTATTTGGTATTACTCCTGATTATAAATCACTTCGTGTATTTGGTTGTGCTTGCTGGCCCAATCTCCGTCCCTATAATATAGGAAAGTTTGCTTTTCGCTCAAAGAAGTGTGTATTTCTTGGGTATAGTCCTATTCATAAAAGAGTCAAGTGTCTAGATGTTTCCACTGGTAGGGTCTACATCTCACGAGATGTTGTGTTTGATGAATCATTGTTTCCTTTTGAGTCCCTTCATCCCAATGTCGGAGCACTTCTTAGGAAATAAATTCTTCTCCTACCACAAAATCTCCAAAATTTCGATCAAGGGGGTGACAATTGTACTAACCCAACTGATGATCCAACTAGTACTGGTGTTGTATTTCCTGTTGTGCAGGGTCATGCAGAAAATGCAGCAGAAATTGGTGAAGAAAATGATCTAAATTTTGATGAACAAGAGCCCATATTTCATGTGCAACAAAATGACGAAGCCGGCACGGAGCACAAGGAAGATCCGGCAGCGCCTGGAACTCCTGTACACCAGGGATCGGGTCGCGCGCTTGGCAAACCAGCAGATGCCCCATCACGTGTTGCGACGCGCTCTGCCTCGCGCCCCACACGCGGGCCCGCGACAGCGACGGCTGACGCAGAAAACTCGTGTGGTGTGGGATCTCCAGCATGCAGCGGCGGATCTTCTGCGGCTGCAAAATCTGGTGCTACTGCAGATTCTGGCACACCACAGGCCACATCATCTGAGCCAGGATCTGGTGCGGAAAGTGTAAACAAGAGCTCTCCAGGATCCTCTGTGGCCGACTCATCTACACCACCTTCTGTGCAGAGGCATACACGTCAACTTCATCCTGTCTCACGTGTTACAACACGGCTACAAAAAGGTATAAGACATCCAAAGGTCCGAACTGATGGCACCGTACCGTATGGCATGTTGTGTGTTGCAGGAGAACCAACAAAATTAGATGATGCATTGGGAGATCCAAAGTGGAAAAATGCAATGGATGAAGAATATCTGGAACCTATGAGGAACAAGACTTGGCATCTTGTGCCCGAGCAGAGAGCCAAAAAGATCATTGATTGTAAGTGGGTCTACATGATTAAAAAGAAGGCAGATGGCTCAATTGACAGGTATAAAGCACGTTTGGTTGCAAAAGGTTTTAAACAACGTTATGGGTTAGATTATGAAGATACTCTTAGTCCTGTTGTTAAAGCTGCAACTATTAGGCTTGTGCTAGCCATTGATGTGTCTAGGGGATGGAATTTGAGACAGCTAGATGTACAGAATGCGTTTTTGCATGGTGTTCTGGAAGAGGAGGTCTACATGAGGAAACTACCAGGATATGCAGATAAGAAAACACCTCATTGTGTATGCAAACATGACAAGGCACTATATGGTTTGAAGCAGGCACCCAGAGCATGGTGCTCAAGATTGAGCTCTCAGCTAAAGCTCCTTGGCTTTGTTGCATCTAAAGCTGATACGTCATTTTTCATTTATAACAAGGCAAATACAGTCATATTTGTGCTAATATATGTTGATGATATTATAGTTGCAAGTTCTTCACAAAGTGCTATTAATGCTCTTTTGCATGATTTGAGTTCAGAATTTGCTCTGAAAGATCTTGGTGATCTTCACTTCTTCCTAGGCATCGAAGTTAAGAAGATTCAAGATGGCATAGTACTGAGTCAAGAAAAATATGCCACTGAACTTCTAGCTCGTATGGGAATGAAGGATTGTAAGTCTTCCCCTACACCATTGTCTTCTTCAGAGAAACTTTCAGCTTTTGAAGGTGAGCCACTCAAGGAAGAAGAAAGCACAAGGTACAGAAGTGTTGTAGGAGCTTTGCAGTTTTTAACATTGACAAGACCAGATATATCCTTTGCTGTTAACAAGGTTTGTCAATACTTGCATGCACCTACAACCGTACATTGGACAGTTGTTAAGAGAATTGTACGGTATATAAAACACACTATGAGCTTGGGGCTTCAGTTCAAATGTTCTAATTCCACCCTTGTTAGTGCTTTCTCTGATGCTGACTGGGCAGGATGTAGTGATGATAGAAAGTCAACTGGAGGTTTTGCAGTTTTCTTTGGAGCAAATCTTATTTCTTAGAATGCTAGAAAACAAGCTATAGTGTCAAGGTCAAGTACTGAGGCGGAATACAAGTCATTGGCAAATGCTACTGCTGAAATCATATGGTTGGAATCATTACTCAATGAGTTGGGAATTAAACAACGTCGTGTGGCATGTTTATGGTGTGATAACTTGGGAGCTACCTATCTTTCTGCTAATCCCATATTTCATGAACGAACCAAGCATATTGAAATTGATTTTCATTTTGTACGAGAAAGAGTTGCAGAGAAGAAGTTGGACATAACGTTTATTCCTTCCAGATCAGGTAGCGGATGGTTTCACCAAGGCCTTATCAATCAAGCCATTTGAGGAATTCAACAAGAATCTTAACATAGGATAGTTGAGATTAAGGGAGGGTGTTAGAATTAGATCAGTTGTAATCTCAACAGACTCTCTCTCTCTCTCTCTC
>NC_041384.1:766250201-766289717 GCF_002162155.2 Triticum dicoccoides | reverse complement strand
ATAGTGGTGAGGAAACCCTCATACATGCAGGTCGGAATGAAAAATAATAAGAATAATAAGGCACCAAGAGAGTGGCACAAGTGCCACTAACCCAACGCCAAACATGAAAAGCAGGAGCCGCCACCCCTAGCACACTGCAACCAAGACTCTTGAAGAGGACCGAAACCGTGCCACAATGAGAAACCACCATTTCACGAGGAGCTGAACACACCGAGCCATCTCCGGAAAGGTCCGACCCATCATCGAGATGGCCACCTCGCTCCGAGCCATGGAGCGCCGCTCCAGCCAAGAGATGACATGGACCGAGAATGGAGACCACGAAGACACGTCTATAAGATAGGCGGTCATCGAAACCACCCCTAGCCAGAGGCAAGGATGCACTATGCCAGCGTGAAGGCAAACCTGACCTCATAAGACATATGCAACCAACAGAAACCGAGGGTACACAACAACGCCCTCAAGAGGGTGATGACACCGTGCACCACCGTCGTCGAGTCCAAGAGATGGACTAGGAACCGAGGGCCATGGCGGTCATCGCGTATAGAAGAGCTGGGTATGATGTGGGGCAGAGGCATGGAGCCAAGGTGTCGTCCTTGGGCCTGAGCACCAACAGTTTGTCCCCAAGGAAGTTCCCTATGGTTGGATCGTCGTCGGCAGCGCCTTGATTTGATTAAAAGCTTAGCTACCGAGCTATACATATTCTCGAATACTACATTATTGGCTAGGGAAGTAAAAGAAAACAGACTTTTCATATATGCATCAATTCTTGGTGGTGATGATTCGACAACAGCACTGAACGAAGGCTCGATGGATCCTCCAATAGTCCGGCAGAGCCCTTCGCAGTGCCACACCCAACCTCCCCTTCATTGCCGATGGCATAGGTTGAAGAGTTTCTTCCTCCTCGTCACCGCCTCCCCACAGAGTCACCGCAGCACAGGCATACTAAGATGCTCTAGTGGCTAGACCGGCAGTACATCATGCCCTGTATTCTTTTTTTTTAACAGAATATAGACGCTAGTGCTCATATACACGCGCATACACTCACCCTTATGAATGCACACACGCACACCCTACCCCTATGAGCACCTCCGAAAGACTGAGCCGGTATATTATCTTGAAATTTATGAAGTCACCATAGGCACCTCGTCGTCGACCGAAACGTCTCCTCCCACTGAATGCGCATCGCCGGAAACCCTGAATAAATCCAGAAATAAATGCAAGCACCAGGACATGAACCCTTGTGGGCTGGGATACCACAATCCTTTTAACCATCCAACCGCAGGTTGGTTTGCGTCATTCCCTGTATTCTTTTTTTTTAGGGGTAATCATTCCCTGTATTCTGATGTGTGAATTTGAGTACAAGAATGGTAAATAATTGACCACATGATGTGTGACTTTTGTGTGGACTGGCTAGCTTCATTGCTGTTGCTGTGTGGATAAGGCCCAATATGTTTGTTCGTTTTGGGGCAAGAATGCAAATAAGCAAAGAGCCCAACTTTGCTCAAACAGAAAGACAGAAAGAGAATAAATCCTGTGTCGTCCCCCCGCGGGCGACTCGACGGTAGCGCGCCTTCCTCCCCTTCCCTCCTCCCAGCCCGCAGCCCGCCCAGACTCGCCAATTGCCGGAGCCCCCTGGGCAAAGCCCATCACGGTGGCCTATGGTGGGACCCCTTTTCTCCGGTGCTCGAGGATGGCCGATGCGGGGTGGCCTATCCAGGTGGTAATGGACGGGCGCAGGGCTCGCGCGGCACAGCGGTGACGGCGTCTTCGTGGCGGGCGAGCGGCGAGGCGATGGCCTTGGGATTGGCGCTGGTGGCCATCTCCTCCGTCGGAGGTCGTCGGCCTACGGCTGGGTGGTCGGATCTTGAGATCCATCATCTAGGCCGTGAGCCCATGACAACAATTAAACAAAAACGACATGACTTGTAGTATTCCTTGGTCATACTCATACGTGAAGTACTACTTTGGAAATTGTTCCCTGACGGATATGGTTCTCACATTGCACCTCCCATGGCATGGCACGGCTTGAAGGAAACAAACTGCTTTAGTCCACCGCCAGCATCTCACACCGTCAGCATCCTCACTTTGAGTTTTTTTTGGTACATAGCAAATTCGATATAAAAACGGAAAAAGAGTTACTAGTACTCCTGCTATACATTACCTTGGGAGTTGCGAGGAATCTAACCGTTCTGTCCTTTGATTTTTTTGCAACGGAAGCAACAAGAATAATGCGATCGAGCACTGTTGCAAAAAGTAAAGAAAAGAAAAGAAAAGGATGCCTTGCGACTGCAGTTAACGATGCCTTGCAGCTAGATAGTCGGAATATGTTGAATGTTCTTCTTAAATCTTAAACCAAACAAAACCCATCCTTCTTCCCCACCGACACTCCATCTCTCCTCTACACCCACACTCCATCCCTTCCCCTGTCTCCCCACGCTTCTTCCCTCTTGCTCATGGAGTCATGGACACTTGATCCTCTCCTCCTTCTGCATATATTCAGTTATTGCCCTACCCAGCTGAGGCAGCTTCAGCAGGTATATATATTCCTCTTTTCCGTCTGGTGTGGTGCACAGCGAGACAGCGACGCGTCTTCCATTCCACCTCCGACAACAGCGGCAGATGACAGACATGTCGGCGCCAAACGCGCCTTGGTTTGCGGGTGTGTGCCAAGTCATCATCTTCCCTTTTTTTTATCTGTGCAATACTGTGCGCGTAGTGTACCAGCTCTCTCCTCTAAAACATACAGTACGTATGTATGTCGTTGCAGATCTCTTCACAGATGTTAGGGTGAGGACCCTGTCGCACCAGGTCACCACACTTGGGGACAGGGTGTGGGAACTGGAGCGCAAAATTACCCAGCTGATCTGCGAGAAGGGCAAGCTGGAGAAGCAACTGGAGGAGACGAAGGCCATCTCAAGCCACAAGGAAGAGGTGGAGAGAAGCTTCAAGGCTGAAAACCATAAGCTTCGGTCGGAAGTTTCGATCGCAGAGGAAAAATGTGGCAAGTCTGAAGCGGAGGTTGAGAGGCTCAGGAAGGAAGTAGGCACGCTGGCGGAGGCAAAAGAGGCTGCTGCCAAGGAATTCAACGATGAGAGAGCAAATATCAGGCTGGAATCGGAGAATCTCAAGAGAAGGCTGGAGGAAATTCAGGCTATCAAGGATTTGGCAGAGTGCGAAAATGACAAGCTTCGTTCAGAGGCTTTGATCGCAAAGGAAAAGCAAAACATGTCCGAAGCAGAGATTGAGAGGCTGAAGATAGAACTGGGTGGGTTGGCGGAGGCCAAGGAGGCGGCCGCCAAGGCATTTGATGTAAAAAATGCAGAAATCACCGAGGAATTAGAGGAACTTAAGAGGAAGCTGAAGGAAATCCAAACAAATAAGGATTTAGTGGATGGAGAAAATGATAAGCTTCGGTCTGAGGTCTTCACAGCGGAGGAGAAATGTAGGCAGTCTGAAGCAAAGGTTAAGTGCCTTAAGCAAGTAGTGGGTGCATTGGTGGAGGCGAAGGAGGCAGCGGCGAAGGCATTTGAAGCCGAGAAGGTAGAAATCATGAAGGAAATGGACAATCTTAAGAGGACAATAGAGGAAATCCAGGCCAACAAGGATTCAGTGGAGAGTCAAAACCATGAGCTCCAGTCAAAGATTTTGATTGCAGAGCAGGAGAATGGTGTATTTGAAGCAGAGGTTAAGAGCCTGAAGATGGAATTGGGTGCAGTAGGGGAGGCCAAGGAGGTTCTTGCCAAGGAGTTTGATGCCGAGAAGGCTGAAATCCTCAAGGAACTGGAGGATCTTAAGGGGAATCTGGAGGAATTCAAGGTCAACAAGGATTTGTTGGAGGGTAAAAATGATAAGCTTCGGTTGGAGGTTTTTGCTGCAGAGAAGAAACAAAGCATGTCTGAAGCAGAGGCTAAGAGCCTTAAGATGGAACTGGTTGCATTAGTGGAGGCAAAGGAGGCGGCTACAAAAGCATTTGACGCCGAGAAAGCAAAAATCACAAAGGATTTGGAGGTTCTTAAGAGGAAGGTGGAGGAAATCCAAACCAAGAAGGATTTGGTGGAGGGTGAAAAGGATAAGCTTCGTTTGGAGATTTTAATAGCAGAGCAGAAACATGCCATGTCTGAATTAGAGGTCAAACGCCTCAAGATGGACTTGGCTGCATTGGCGGAGGCGAAGGAGGCAGCTGTGAAGTCATTTGACGCCGAGAAGGCTAAATTCATGAAGGAGGTAAAGAGCCTCAAGAGGAAGATAGAGGAAATCCACGCCAGCAAGGAAGCAGCTGAGGAAGCAGGGCGCAACAAAGATATCGAGGCTAATAGGCTGAAGGATGACTTGTTGAAGATTGGCGTTTCTGTCTCACAGCTGCAAGCATCCTGTATTGAACTTGATGCGAAGCATTCACGTCTGAATGATGAGATGAACTCAGTCCAGAAAGCACTAGTGTCTGAGAAGGTTGAAGGTAACAAGCTCAAGCTAAAAATTGAGGAGCTCGAGAATTACATTGTTGAAAAGGATGGTGAGAATGGGAAACTAAAGGCGGCATTGGAGGAAAAGAAGAGTGAGATTGATGCCCTCAGCAAAGACAATGAGCAGCTACATCTCACAGTTGCTGAGGCACATGAGAAGAATAAATGTAGCATCTTATCATTCTTATCACCGTGCGGCTCCAAATAACTTGGTTGTAATGTGTTGTATTACTAATGCAATGGTGAATAGTTTGTATTATGCAATGAAATAAAAAATTAATTTTCTTTGTGATTTTTCGACAAAGGGTGGATTTTATTGACTCAAAACGAAGCATCAAAAAGATTCATAACACAATGAGCACACACCCGGCCTCTGCATAGATAGGATGCACATAGCCAATACCAACTCACACACACGAAAACACGCCAACAACTAGCGAAGTCATATAAGATCAAAGCTATGTGTAGGTGATTTAAAATGAAAAAGGCCCTAAAGTGATTAGATCTGTGATAGGCGAACTACAGTAATGATCATATCCGCACCAACCATCTCATGACACCACATGAACAACGAGATTCTTCAATAGCAACGCCTTCAATAAGGGAGCGACACTATAATGCTGTCGTCACCGGATCCAACCAGAAGGCCAGAATCTAGGTTTTCACCCTGAAGAATCAGTTCAAGCATATCTGAGCAATGCCTTCAACAAGGTAACGTTGTAAGAAAAACATCGTCATTGCGACGTATAGGCACTCGGGCTTGACCTAGGCTTTCGCCCCGGAGCTCGAGACCAGGTGCTCAAGTAGCACCATCATCGAAATCCCTCATGTGTTGTCGCCACCACTTCTCTGCGAACCCAGCAGTTACATGCGATGCGACCGCCGCCACTGCCCAACCATTCTTCTGTGTCAAGTCTTCGTCCATAGTTTGTATCGCACCGCCGAAGTCAACCATCGGATCAGAAGATATGAACCCTCACAAAGATCATTCGATGAACCACCGTCATCGTGCAGCCATAGGAAGTCGCTGCAATGCTTTGCGGTCACCGCCATCGGACCGATCAGATATGAATCGCCACAACTCTGTTGGCAGGTGTCGAAGGTCATCACCTCGCCGCCGCAGACTCGTACGGGCCAACCCGCACAACTGCAAGGCGTGCGGACACAGCGTCGATGCTTCAGTACCGCAGTATCACGCGGCCACAAGCGGCACCTCGCTGACGACTTGGAGCATCGCTAGGGCCGACGAGGAATGCCGCTAGAACCACATGGAGCTCCCGATCTGAGCGCGCCGCCGCGAGACGAGATGCAGCTCCGATTCCCAGCAGCCAATGGCATCCGAATCCGCCGCATCTCCGCATCAGAAAACGCTAGCTCGAGAGCAGTCCAGACCCATCGCCACAGGGCACTTCCCGCTCCTCGCACTTGCCAAGACGCTGCACCAGGAGCAGCCTTGTGGACCAGCCACCGCCACTCTAGATCTGCATCGCGCCCGCAGCATGCCGAGAGCCCACCAGGCCGTATACTTTGAAGAGCAGCAGGCCCCGCCGCCACCGCAGCAGACGCCAACGGCGACGGCGGCAAGAAGCAGCGAGGAGAAGGGCTCCTGGAGAAAGGGATTTGGGCGCCCCGGTGCCGCCGCTGGGGGCGACAGGGGAGCGAGGGGGCTCTCAATTTTCTTTGTGATATGTGATTTCTTCATTCATGTTACATTCATTGGGATGTAGTTTGTGGTGCCTTACATTTTTCTACTTATGATGAAAGTCAGGGGTGGATATGGGCCTAGGGCCCCTATGTCCACGACCCTAGGTGTAGCCAAAAAGTTCAAGTAACAATGATCCAATCGTCCAAGGGAAATTCATGGAGAAACCCCTAAATTAAGGACTACGCAACAATTCTCCATGACACACAAACAACATTTGATGACAAAGTACCACAGCAAACACAAGCAAAATGGACAGATGCTTTGAACATTTTTCTTTCACTACATGCATGAGAGCTGCACATTATTAAATTAAAATTGAAAAAAGCAGCAAAGAGCCCATGGGGGATTTTGGTTTTGATGGCCTAGTCGAGCAGGCCCTAGTCATCTGCAGTTTTGGTTGGCCCAACAAACTGAAGACACAAGGTCCTATCCCAACGCATCTTGGTGGCTCAGTCTCTCCATCCACTGTTCGCAATGTCACAGTCGAATCCAAGCAAGCGGTAGCATGGACAACTAACAAGCACAAGATCACAAGGAAAGCAGGAGCATGGCTTGCTGGGGCCAAGCAGTCAAGCGCTGACAATGCATCAACAACCTCTTCTCTCCATGGTTCCACCTATGGGCTCTTGCATATTGCATGGGGAGCACACATCCCATAAATTGGTTACCTTTATGTCAAATTTTGATGGGTAAACCCCATTTCTTAATTATATTTTATTTGCATATAGATTGCGTCTCCATTTATAAAATATCCAACTTGTAGGTGTAACTTTAGATTCGCATGCTATTCTTGATGAATGTTTACGAGGCTAGCATGAATCACATTATCATTAGGTAGATATTTTTCACTTTCTTCTTAAATGTTTTTGTTGACACTCTAAATTGGCCAAAGTGCATAATGGACTCCACCATCATATTTCTATCGTCAAGATGGTCAGAGAACATATCTGGATCATCTCATTTGGAGCTCGGACAAAGAAAACACCTTTTCAGGTGGGCTGACCAAGCCAAAACCCGCCAGGCCAGCTTCCAAAGCAGCCAGGCCGGTTTGACCAACTTTGTCAAATGCAAGAATGTACTGCACCATTGTATTTCTATCATCGAGCTGGTCAAAAAACCTATATGGATCACCTTGTTTTGAGCCCGGATGAATTAATTGCAATTTTTGGAAGGCTTTCTACCCTGGACATGAACCCAGGCCGGTTTGGGACCCAGCAGGCTGGTTTTCCAGACCTATTCGGAACCAACTGTTTTTCAAATCGGTTTTGGATCTATTTTTTGTGTGGACTAGGTATATGCCCGTGCGTTGCACTAGGAGTTGATTTTTTTTGACGAGACAGGGGAGCATACGGGCACACATCATGATGCCAATCAAATAAAAAAGGAGATTATGTTTTAGTTATGAAGCATAGAACTGCTGTCAACTTTGGTCCTCTTTATATGTAAATCAAATTATCTGAACGACATGATGTTAGCTTTACATTTAAATTTATCAAAGAAGTTAGATTTACATTTAAAAATTATCAAAGAAGTTAGTTTTACATTTATAATTTATAATTTCCAATTGGTCCTCTTTATGTAAATAAAAAGGTGGGAGTCAATATTATAATACACTCACCAAACATGTTTCTCTACGAAGAATTATCACCAAGATTCAATACTGTCGTCTATGAACAGAAAAAGAAAACCATATAAAGTAAATTCAAGTCTGCAGAATAACACAAAGCATCATTGACAGTTTAGTAATATAATTACCATTTTTTTGCACACCATGTGAATGGAGACACACCTACCATCCTTGTTACCTTCTGACTGCGCTTCTATTTGTGAGAACTCCGGTAAGTAGATGGCAATTTAGCAAAATACAACCATTGGAATAAGGGAAGCCATATAAACTGAATCATGTAGATAAATTCACATGTGCATTATTGGCCTCTAAGATGGAAAAAACAAAAATTGCCCAGAACAATTCACAAATCTGATTGATAATTTTAAAAATTCATATCTCTCCTATACTACGTAAAAAAATGAAATAAGACTTTGTGAAAAAGTTTTCAAGTTGTATACAACTTTTTCAATTGCAAAAAAGAATAATTCAACTTCTAAAGTCTGCAATACCCCCATAATTCCACTACACTGTGTTATCTCTGGTTGAAGAGAGCATAAACATATTTAGCTCTCATGAATGAATGTGTTGCATCTGCATCTAATCTTTTTCTCTTGTGCAGAAGATGATTCTGATATTTAGCTTCTGCATTTATACAATCTACGAAACCAAGATAGTGGAACATTAATTCCTGTAGACACTTGAAGCAAGCAAGCAACTTTCAAAAAACTTAATATGTAGCTTCGCAATTAGCATGTTGGTCCTACCACATTAGATAGATCCTTCATTGCGCATCATGGCCTCATGGCTTGCTTGCACTTTCCAAGATCAAACAACTTAAAATCATCTCACTTTAGTTACATTGTTACTTGGGACACAACGTGTTATCTCATTTGAACATTCCAACAACGACGAAGGATACTAATAATTAGAATAATATTGGTAGTCATTCAACAGTTCGGCAAACTATGAAGCATGGCTGAATTCTTTCACGTACTGTACGGTGCATCATCCCATCTGAAATCTTTTAGTGTAGAAAAATGACTTAGATGCAATACAGTGAAACAAGAGGAAGGGAAACAATTAAATTGATCCTTACCTTGTAACCATTGTAGTACATTTTAGAGCTGATACGGACGGCCATGGTGACATACTCATGGATAACGAAAGAGGTGATTCCGGGCATGGTCCATCTACACATGCTCCTCTGTGCTCCATGTTCATCTAATCATGTGCTAATGTATAAGAACTGACTGCCAATGAAGCAAACATAGACATATGCACAGGAGCTGAACAAAATTTGGCAAGCCGAAGAACTAATACCTCAACTGAGGAATGTGTAATGAATAGGAGTTGCGGGGAGCCTGATACGTCTCCAACGTATCTATAATTTATGAAGTAGTCATGCCAATATATTATCATTCTTGGATGTTTTACAATCATTTTATAGCAACTTTATATCATTTTTGGGACTAACCTATTGACCCAGTGCCCAGTGCCAGTTGTTGTTTTTTGCTTGTTTTTTACATCGCAGAAAATCAATATCAAACGGAGTCCAAACACCGCGAACCTTTTTGTGGATTTTTTTATGGGCCAGAAGACTCCTGATGGGCCAAAGCAACACACGGGGGGTGCGCTAAGGGGGGCACAACCCACCAGGGCCCTGGAGCACCCAGGTGGGTTGTGCCCACCTCGGTGGCCTCCTATACCCCTTCTTTGCACTAAAAATTCCCAAATATTCTGAAACCCCTTGAGGTTAACCTAGATCAGAAGTTCCGCCGCCGCAGTGCTCTGTAGCCATCAAAAACCAATCTAGACCCGTTCCGGCACCCTGCCAGCGGGGGGGGATCATCTCCGGTAGCCATCTTCATCATCCCGGCGGCCACCACGATGAGGAGGGGGTAGTCCACCCTCGGGGCTAAGGGTTTGTACCAGTAGCTATGTGTTTAATCTCTCTCTCTCTCTCTCTCTCTCTCTCATGTTCTTGAGATGTCACGATCTTGATATATCGCGGGCTTTGTTAATATAGTCGGATCATATGGTGTTTTCCCCTCTCTATCTTGCTGAGATGAATTGAGTTTTTCCCTTTGAGATCTCGTTTGTCATCGGATTGAATACTTTTATGGATTTGAGAACACTTGATATATGTCTTGCAATTGAATACTCGTGGTGACAATGGGGTATCGTATTGATTCACTTGATATATATTTTGGCACTCAACTTGCGGATTCCCACGATGACTTTAGGGTAATCTATGCATAGGGGTTGATGCACGTTCTTGTCCTTATTTCTCCGGTAGAAATCTTGGGGAAATCTTTGTAGTTCTTTGTGTGGATTGAATATTATGAATATGAATATGCTTTGGTGTTATTCTAGTACGAACTCTAGGATAGATCGAACGGAAATAATAGCTTTGTGTTATTTTAGTACGAACTCTTGAATAGATTGATTGGAAAGAATAGCTTTGAGGTGGCTTCGTACCCTACAAACAATTCCTATCTTTTGTTCTCCGCTAATAGGAACTCGGGAGTGATTCCTTACTGTACCTTGAGGGATAATCATATGATCCAACTATGTTAGCATTGTTGAGAGATTGCACTAGCGAAAGTACGAACCCTAGGCCTTGTTTTTAAGCATTGAAACACCGTTTTTGTGCCTGTTTACTATTTACTACCTTGCTGTTTTTATTTATTCAGATTATAAAATTATATTTCTACCATCCGTATTACACTTTTCTCACCATCTCTTCGCCGAACTAGTGCACCTATACAATTTGCCATTGTATTGGGTGTGTTGGGGACACAAGAGATTTCTTGTATTCGGTTGCAAGGTTGTTTGAGAGAGACCATCTTCATCCTGCACCTCTCACGGATTGATAAACCTTAGGTCATCCACTTGAGGGAAAATTGATATTGTCCTACAAAACTCAGCGCTTGGAGGCCCAACACGTGTCTATAAGAATAAAGTTGCGTAGTAGACATCAAGCTTCTTTCTGGCGCCATTGTCGGGGAGGTGAGTGCATGAAGGTATATCTTTAGATCTTGTAATTGAATCTTTTAGTTTCTTGTTTTATCACTAGTTTGGTTTCATAAAACAAAACTACATAAAAATGGAATTGAGATTGCATCATATTATTGATCATCTTTATAATATATTTCTTGAAAATGATTGTTCGGAAAATTGTGCTCAATTGTTAGAAGAAGAAGTAAATAAAATATTTGGCACAAAATATTTGAATGATGAATGTGATTGCAATGTTGTTAGTATGAATTCTTTGAATATCCATGATGCTATATAATGATATCCAAAGCCATAAGCTTGGGGATGCTATGTTTGATGAATTTGATATTTTTAGTCGCCCAAGTTTTGATGAGAACAATTACTATGATGATTGCATGCCTCCTATTTATGATGATTATATTGATGAAAGTGGATTTGGAGAGGTCATGACTTTATTTAGTGGTGAATCCACTATTTTGGAACAGGCTCCAATTGATTATGACAAAAAAGTTCCTATCTATGATGATTATGGTGATGACATGTATGTTATAAAGAATAATGATAACCATGAAACTTGTCATCGTGATTTTAATTTTCAATCACATGATAGTTATTTTGTTGAGTTTACTCCCACTATTATGAATTAATGAGAATAAATTTGCTTATGTGGAAAGTAAGAAAATTTCTATGCTGGTGGATCATGAAAAGAATGCTTTATGTGATAGTTATATTGTTGAATTCATTCATGATGCTACTAAAAATTATTATGAGAGAGGAACATATGCTTTTAAGTATTGCAATAATATTAAGTTTCCTCTCTATGTGTTGAAAACTTTGAAGTTGTGGTTGTTTTGCCTTCCTATGCTAGTTGATTCTTGCTTCCATGAATTGTTTACTCACAAAATCCCTATTCATAGGAAGTGGGTTAGGATTAAATGTGCTAGTCATATGCTTCATGATGCTATTTTTCATGTTTCAATCCTTATCTTTTATGCGATCATCATTGAATTCATCATGCCAAAAGCGCATTAAAGAAAAGCGCTCGTTGGGAGACAACCCAACACTTTTACCTACTCTTTTTGTGTGTTCACGTGCTTATGCTAATGTAGTAATCATGCTTTATGGTTTTTATTTCAATAAAGTGCCAAGTAAGACCTTTGGGATGGCTTACGGTGATAGTTGATTTGATCTTGCTGAAAAACAGAAACTTTTGCGCTAAGAAAAACAATTCTCATTTTTAACAGAAGCGTGATAAAATGTTGATTCCTTTTGCAGAAGATTAATAGACAAATTGCTCAGGTTGTACAAATGTTTCAGAATTTTTGGAGTAGCAGAAGTATGGTCTGATTGTAGATTACTACAGACTTTTCTGTTTTTCATAGATTCTGTTTTAAATGCATAGTTTGCTTGTTTTCTAGTTTCTCTGGCTTAGATTGCTCAATATAAATTGTAGAAATGATATGATACAGTAGGAATTGGGTGATAAAAATTATGAATCTTGTTTTTGGCAGTACCAAAAGTGGAATGGTTTGCTCTTTATCATACTAACCTATCTCACAAAGTTCCGTTAAGTTTTGTGTGATTGAAGTTTTCAAGTTTTGGGTGAGAATTCGATATGAGTAGATTAAGGACTGAAAAGAACCTAAGCTTGGGGATGCCCAAGGCACCTCCAAGGAAATACTCAAGGAAGATCCAATCAACTAAGCTTATGGATGCCCCGGAAGGCATCCCCTCTTTCGTCTCCAACATTATCGGTAATCTCACTTGGAGCTATGTTTTCATTCGTCACATGATATGTGTTTTGCTTGGAGCGTCAATTTATTTTGTTAGGATTTTCTTTCTGTTATTTAAAATAATGTTTTGCATCTTTTATTTCAATAAAAGTGGCAATGATAGCCTTTTCCATGCTTATTTTGCAAGTATACTTGTTGCTGTTTGAAAACAGAAAGTTTACCACTGTTGCAAAAATTCCCTAGAAGAGTCTGAATGTGATAAAATGTTGAAACTTCTTGCAAAACGAGCTCTGATAAATTTTCTACAGTGTGGTAAATTTTCATAATGTTTGGAGTTGAAGAAGTATTTATACTCTTGCATTATTTACAAACTGTACTGTTTTGGCAGATTGCTGTTATGTTTGCATTGTTTGCATACGTTTGCTTGTTTAATGATTCTATTTGAGGGTAGGAGTGTTAAATATGCAGAGACATTTAGTATGCAATGTTGAATAATAATTTTAATGATTTGCTACAGTAGGGAATGATAAGGTTTTTGCATTGGTTTTTACTAACTTATCTCACGAGTTCTTGTTGAGTTTTATGTGGATGAAGCTTTTGAGATTTAGGAAAACCGTGATATGAGAGGAATTAAGGATACACGAAAGCTCAAGCTTGGGGATGCCCAAGGCATACCAAGATAATATTTCAAGAAGTCTCAAGCTTGGGGATGCCCAAGGCATACCAAGCTTGGGGATGCCCCGGTAGGCAACCCACCTTTCTTCTTCAACAATTATCGTTTAGTATCGGTTGAGCCTAAGTTTTTGCTTCTTCACATGATGTATGCTATTCTTAGAATGTCATTTTATTTTGTTTTTGCTTGATTTTTTAATAAAGTACTTAGATCTGAATGTTTTTAAATAAATTAGAGTCCTCAAATAGTTGCCAGAGAGGCTAAGTAAGCGGCATTCACATCCCGTCAACGATCTCTTTCCTATATCATTTACTCTTGTGCTTCAATTATATCATATGAGTAAATTGTTGAATAAATTGAATGTCATGAAGTCGAAATCATATCATGCCTAGTGGTAGCTTCACATTGGGTTTAGAAAGTGAAATCTTTTGATGCTTGACAATCACAATATTGGTCATACAAGCAATTCACGAATAATTAGTATAAGGAAGAGAACTTTCACATATAAATACACTATCATGGAAATCTTTTGTGATTGTGAGTGTCGGTGTCAAAACCGGCGGATCTCGGGTAGGGGGTCCCGAACTGTGCGTCTAGGCCGGATGGTAACAGGAGGCAGGGAACATGATGTTTTACCCAGGTTCGGGCCCTCTTGATGGACGTAAAACCCTACGTCATGCTTGATTAATATTGATGATATGGGTAGTACAAGAGTAGATCTACCACGAGATCGGAGAGGCTAAACCCTAGAAGCTAGCCTATGGTATGGTTGCATGTATATGATCTATCGACTAGCCTGGCCTTGGTTTATATAATGCACCAGAGGCCTAGGATAACAAGAGTCCTAGCCGAATACGCCGGTGGGGAGGAGTCCTTGTCTTGATCGCCAAGTCTTGTGGAATATTCCTTGTATGCGGCAGCTGTCCGAACTGGCCCATGAGTATACGGCCATGGGTGTCCTCGGCCCAATCTAATAGATCGGGAGATGACGTGGTGAGTACCCCCTAGTCCAGGACACCGTCAGTAGCCCCCTGAACCGGTCTTCAAGTTAGGGATGCTCCTCGATTCTTCCGAACTATTCTTCATCTTCGGTTGACGGTCTTGAAAACTGGTTTAACAAATCTTCTCATCTTCGATCTTGAGGATCGCCGAAATGCATTCGGCGAGTTTACACGTTGGGTATCTGAGGAGCCCCTTTAAGTTTCTGGCCTTTATCAATGCCTTGTTATTTTTATGCCACACCTCGGGTTTGAAATTGTTCCCGGGCGGCAACGTCTGAGCTCCAACGCCGGACTGCATTCGAGGTATCTTTTGCAGCCAAGCACCAACGCCGGACCGCTTCCCAGCTCTAACGCCGGAATGTATCCGGGCTCCAACGCCGGACTATGTATCCGAGCTCCAACGCTGGACTATATCCGAGGTGTCATATCACCTTGGTTCAAAAAAGTTGAAGGAGTTTAGCCGAGCTTAATGCCGGAAATGCCCTCTATGGAGCCAGCCACTAGCGCCCGAGCTTTATGCCGGACTGCTTCCGAGGTGGTGCACCACCCCGACTGTGGGCTGATTTTTTGTCACTATTTTTTATTATTGCAATTTATTCTCTGCCAAGATATATGGCCAGTAGCCCTCAAGGTGTGTGTCGGTCTAAAACCCGAGATGCACCTGAAGGATGACGTAAGACCGCTGATCCCAGTAGCCGCTAAGACTCAGGTTGATTTGCAAAATTGGCCTGAGGATCAAGTCCAAGCTCGGCAGAATACTTCGGGACACTAAAAGCGGCGTGCTCAGTCCTCAAGACTCAGGTTGTGTGCGGCCGACCAACCTGAGGATCAAAATCTCCTCGGAAACTATATTGCACATAAAATTTTCTGCATTGGACAAGCAATGCAGTAGCCCCCGAGACACTGGTCGGGTGGCAACACCAGATCAGGGGATCGATGTGCCCCTTTAATATTTGTAAATAATAAGGCCGAAGCCCAGTAGCCCCCGAGCCTTGATGCGGGCACGGGTGGCCGAATTAAGGATCGATATCCATAGTAAAATCACAAATTCTGTGTAATGACTGTATGTATCCAAGTACTTTACGTCATTAATGCTTGGATCCGCATTGTACAAAACTTTGTTGACCGACCATCGGCTTCCACCTCCTCGGCTAGTAGCCAAGGAGTGTTTGTCCTACTTTATAAAGCCTTTATGAGGGGAAAGATTTACGACAAACAAGGCAATCTGGCCATACGGTTTTATGAACAAAGGTACGCAGAGAGATATGTTATATTACTCTTTAACAGAAGAAATGTCTTCCAAAGAAAATATTCCCGCTATCGGTTCCTTTTTTTGGGTTGTCATGCTAAGCATGATCATGAAACCTCAGCTCCAATGTAAGAGCAAATATCGAGGATTTAGTTTGGGAGGCCAGTTAATAGCCCCCGGTAGTGTTTGGCGACAGTCGAGGTCAAGCCGTAAACACTTTGGCCATTGTTATGAGTGGCCCGTCAGTTAACCCAGTTATCGGATCGCTGACCAGTTTATGCGTATTATGACAGTCAATTTTCGGCTTTCTCCACTGAAGTGCTTAACCGTGTGAGCTGGAAGCACAATCGCAGTGGTTCTCCCTTTGCACGCCTAGCCGAACAAAGCGGAACATAGGAAGCAAGTGCAGGAGCCGGGAAACCCAACTATTGACCGAAGACACAATTCGAAACCGAGAATATTTTTGCCGAATCTATAAAGGTGTCCGGCATTGCACTGCAAGACTTGTGCTGAAAACACACAAATAGTTTAAAAGTGCCATAAGCTTGGAAAAACCCAAAAAACATCAGTAAAAACTTGACGTCCGAACAAGATCAAGTGTTCGGTGCCAATCCGAAAATTGGTCTTAGAAAAAAAAGAGTGCTTCTGTCATGCTTTAACATTACACATCCGATCTCAAGACTTCAAGCGGGTCAGCCTACGGCAGCAGTCTCCTATCCCGAAGGCGGAGTGCATCTCGTTAGACCAGTTTAGCGAACTAAACTCGAGCGGACACTAGAGAGAAAATGGGTTATCTGGCTATTGACCACACACTCACGTCGAAACAGGAGCGATAGAAAAAGACTTTGCAATGACCAAGAAGAAAACACATTTACTATAAAATAGCTCATATAAATGTTAAGAGCCCCCAAGTGATTTGGGTAAAAGATTTTATGTATAATGATTGTATGTACCGAAGTACTTATATCATATCTTTGTTCAACCGAACTTTAAACGCGTCTTAACCGACCGTCGGCTTCTCCCTCTTCGGTCAAGGACCGAAAAGTGTTATGTACTCCATCGGTCGAGAATATCGACGGTGTTTCCAATAACCAGGCAATCAGGCCATAAGGCTATAACAGACAAAGCGCGCTCAGGGAACTTATGCTATATTACCGTGAAGTGTAAGAAGCATCTTCGAAGAAAATAGTACCCCCACCGATACCTTTCTTGGGTGCTCATTTTTATTATGAGACTTGTGCAATAGATTTTTTGTACTCATGAGTTCCGTTGTGTGCCGACCATCATTGAAAACTATAAGAGCGCTAGCTTTCGGCTTCACCCAGTCTGAGGTCCGGCTCGGGCGACCCGATCGTGACAATCGCAGAGGTGCTCCCTTTACTCCCTAGCCGAATAATCGAGAACATAGGGGTAAGCACAGGAGCCAGGCAACCCAGCTTGCAAATCGCTTAAGTCAATATGGTGCATATTGTGGCATAATACACGAACAAGGAACGAAGCCATACAAGTATAATCATGTGCAAGAGGAAAAGCTTCATAAAGGAAGCCCCCAAGTGAATTGGGTCCTTGAATTTGTGTGTCACAAACAAAGTTTGGACAACGAAAAAATTTTACAAGCAACTTTTTTCCAAAAAAGTATAATACTTGGTCGAATCGAACACAAGTTAGAAATTAAAGCTTTGAGCATGAAAGCGACTTAGCTGGTTAATGTGTTCGGTATTGATGACGCGATCCGAGCTTGATGCGGGGCAAGGTTCCATCCCCCAAGCCGGTCCCGAGGTGGCGGAGCGGAGACCTCGACACGACGAAGTGGTGACATAGCACGGTCAATGCAGACCGGCAGAGTGACGCCGAAGTCCCCGGTTCATTTTCCTATGCACAAAAGATAGTGCAAACCGGAGATAATAGTAATAATGATAATTAAAAAAATGTTGCATAATAAATAATTTATGCAAAGTGAGGAATAGAAGAAATATGTCCTGGCGCCGAAGTCAATGTCGATGCAGGGCGTCGGCGTGATGTAGTAAGGCGTGGCAAAGCCTGAATTCACAGGTCGATCCGAGCTCCGGATGCGGCGTTCGCCGGACTATGTACGGAAACTGATCGAACCACTATGCGACCGTCGTTAATGCGGTCGCCATTTGATAGACATGTGTACATATCATGGACAAAACAGAGTAATAATTCCTTAGGAAAAATGAACCCAAACAAGCAAAAAATATTGGGATTAATAGCACATGGTTTATTTGTTGTAGCAATCCGAAGGAAGGTGATTCCCAAAATTGGGACTCGCTCCGCACACCCATTGCCTGATGGGCGATAAAACGACGGCATGGCAATGCTGGTAAAGGTTGACTCGCCGAGGCAAAGCCCTCGGCCCAGCTAACGTGACGGAGCTGGTTGGCTAGTGACGCCGAAATGTCCGGAGTAGGTTGATGAAGAGATGGCAAATCCCTCAGTCCATCCGAGATGTCGAAGCCTCGACATCAGCCGATGAGTCGAAGTAGGTCGGCGTGATGGACACCAGCTTGAAGAAGCAATAGTGCGGCCCTGTCGATGCAGGTCGTGACGTGGTCGATGCCGGCTTGATGAAGCGACCGTGCGGCGATGCCGGTATGCCCGCTCCGTGTAATCCGTGGGGCGGCGATGTTGATGATGATTTATCCTTCGCGATGCCGGACTCTTGTTGGGCTTGCCAAGATGATGATCCGAAGAAGTTGAGCTTGGCTAAAGTGACGACGTGTCTAGCGCAGGTCAGCAGCCGTTGAGTAATATTACCGGACTGGTTTGACACCAGCATGATGTTGAAGATCATGTTCAAAATATCTTAAAGTTAGTGGGATGTGTTCGGGAACAAAACACAATACCCCATACAAAACTTCCTTCAAAAGGGATGTCCGAAATCCCGTTCATAAAAAAGATGAACTCGGGTCGGATTCGTTTTTGCGCAAAAAACAGATCCGAAAAGTGATGCACTAATCGGAAGGTTCCCGGAGTTTGGACGGTCGGATCGAGCTGAAATTTTGAGAGGTGGTAGATATAGGAATTCCGCAACCGAGCAACGGTTGGATTTTCCAAAGGACGTCCGAGCTAGAAGCTGGACACCACGCCCTAAACTCATCCAAATTCCCAGCCAAATTTGACAGGGCTCCGGTATATCGTGGATTGCCAGAGATTCCTCCGTCGGAACTCGACGAAATTTTCCAGGGTTGTTATAGACTCAATTCCGCACAATTCCACCAAAGCGATCGTCAAAGCGATACTCGAGGAGGTGGTGGCGGCAGATACGAGTTCGCTGTCCAAAAAACAGCACGGTCGCTTGAGGGCAATGTTGACGTTGAGCCCCCGAACTCCATAGATGATTCCTCCTGATCTTGATAGAGATCGGAGTTGATGTTTGATGAAGGCCCTCGTCCAAACATGGTGATCCGAACATGGGGCGCAATTCTTGGTCGAACCAAGAATACCAGTCGAACTGGTGACGAAGACGCCGAAGTCGCAGTTGATCTGCAGGCGAGCCATCGATCCTTTTGTCAATTACACAGCGGAACTCTCAATGAAAGCACTAATATCGGTGTCAAAACCGGCGGATCTCGGGTAGAGGGTCCCGAACTGTGCGTCTAGGCCGGATGGTAACAGGAGGCAGGGAACACGATGTTTTACCCAGGTTCGGGCCCTCTTGATGGAGGTAAAACCCTACGTCCTGCTTGATTAATATTGATGATATGGGTAGTACAAGAGTAGATCTACCACGAGATCGGAGAGGCTAAACCCTAGAAGCTAGCCTATGGTATGATTGCATGTATATGATCTATCGACTAGCCTGGCCTTGGTTTATATAATGCACCAGAGGCCTAGGATAACAAGAGTCCTAGCCGAATACGTCGGTGGGGAGGAGTCCTTGTCTTGATCGCCAAGTCTTGTGGAATATTCCTTGTATGCGGCAGCTGTCCGAACTGGCCCATGAGTATACGGCCATGCGGGTCCTCGGTCCAATCTAATAGATCGGGAGATGACGTGGTGAGTACCCCCTAGTCCAGGACACCGTCAGTGAGCACCCATCAAAATATTATATGCCAAAATTGTTGACGTTGGACAAGGAAGACAACGTAATGATTTATGTTTGTTCATATTCACATAGAAGTTATATTGTCATAGATCCTTCAACATATGGTGCTTGCCCCTCATCTTTGCTAGCCAAAAATTCCGCATCCACAAACCCTTAAACGCAAATTTTATTTTCAAGAGTCCACCATACCTACCTATATGAGGTATTCTTTTGCCGTTCTAATCAAATTTGTATGTGGCATCTCTAAATTTTAAAATAAATTTCTCTTTTGTGTGCTCGTAACGCTCGCGAGGCGGTGAGGGGTGGCCAATATTTTTCATGCTAGATGTGTTATTCTCACGATGAGTGTTTATTCACTTGTCATTGCATGAGAGTAAGGCAAAGGTATTAGGGATGCCTAGTCCCGAAATGAAAAATGAATTTACTTTATGTTGTCAAACAATAAATTTCTTGGAAAGTGTTGGTATGAAGGGCACCCGTGGATACGGTTAGCCATGGAAAGCGAAAGTATGATGGAAAAAGGAATAAACTTTATTTTCTGTTTGGGAACCGCCTATGATATATCTAGCATGGAAAGTGTTGGGAGCTCTAAGTCATTTTCGTTGGTGGGAAAAGCATGCCTCTCAAAGTGTTTTTATCTCTCAATTTTCGCTTTGAACTCTGGCACCTCTGCGAAGGGTCTATCTTTTAATTTTCAGTATGCAAAGAGTCAAAGTTTTTCTCTCTATTCCTTTTAATTTTTCTCTTTCGGCAAGCATCATGTGGTGATTATACAACAGCTTATGGCCTTATGTGTACCGGGCTTAGTTTAATAACGTGATTGTTACCATCGAGAGAGTATCATCTGGCGCGCTGGGTCAGAGAACTCCGGTGGCCGCTGGGACCGTACCGGCCGCTGCGGGTCACGGCGGTGGCGCGCTGGAGCTTCGGCCGCCAGCATCTTGGTCGGCCGTTCCGGGGCCCGCGCTAACCGCTGTGGGGTGTGGCAACGCGCAGGGGCCTAGGCCGCGGACGCTCGGGACAGCCATGGTGGCGCCTCGCAAGCAGACGTAGGCGCATGGGCAGCAGCCCTGGGCTGCGCCGCCGCTCCACCTGGTTGCAAGGCCACCGCAAAAACGGTCTGGGCCCGTGCAGGCGCATGATCCACCGCCTCAACCCGAGCATGTGGGCGATGGAGGCGCGGGACATGCTTGTTTTCCGGTTAACCGTGGTGGTAATGGACTTCCTCGGGGACAGTGGGGTGACGATGGTTACAACACTTATGGTGAGGGCCAACATCATGGCTCGTCGACGACGGGCAGCGGGCGTGGTTATGCATGGCAGAGTGATGGAACGGTAGAAAGACCTTTTTACGGGCCCCTTGGATGCTTTGTTGAGGGGGCATCTGGCCCAGATTACCGGCAGAGAGGTGGCTACCGAGGTCATCGTGGTGGTCATCTGGCCCAGATTAGCTCCAACCTCCACCGCCTATCGTTGTGGAGCCGGCGGCGTCCTCGGAGGTGGCTGCTTTCGGACAGACGCCGGAATTGTCCGGCCAAGTTATGGACACGGTGACGGCGCTGGCTAATGCTGAGGTGCATGAGACTGAGCCCTTGGTGACGGGTGTTGTCGGTGTCACCGACAAGACAGATGGTGATAGAGCTTCTAAGTGGGCTCGTAAAAAGGAGAAGATGATGTGTTATCGTTGTGGTGAGAGGGGACATTTTATAGTAGAATGTGTGACTGAGTTATGTGATACCTGCCTCAAGCCAGCGCATGGCACGGGGGAGTGCCCGATATTGCGTGATCAGATGCCGAGTATTACCATTTATGGAGTTTACTGTGCCGAGTTGATGTTTTTTGAGTCTCCTAGTGCGAGGGAGATCCCAGATGAGCCCAGAGCAAGATCACGGGGATTGTCAAAGTCACGGAAGGTGATGTTTCTGAGGCTCAGATTATGCAGAGGCTTAGTGATTTAGCTCCAGGTCATTTTCAGTGGGAGCTTATGCTACTCGAGGCCAATATGTATAAGGTTGACCTTCCTACAACAGAGGACTTGGAGCGTCTTCTCAATTTTGGGTTGTGTCGAGTACCTGGCACAGAGTGAATCCTCGAGTTTCATGAGTGGAAGAAGGTAGAGCCACGGGGCAAGCCTCTCACTTAGGTCTGGTTGCAATTCTCGAGGGCTCCATCAAAGCCGCTTCAGGATGCTCGAGTCGCTGCTAGCTTGGGGATGCTGGTCGGGAAAACCGAGAGGGTGGACATGACCTTTACCTGAGCTAACGGGGTGTCCCGACTGCTGGTGAGTGTCCTGGACATCGAGTTTGTGCCTGACATGGTCAAGTGGACACAGGCCCGTCCACAAGGCTGTGCGAGCTGTGCGACGGCACAGGGCCCTAAAATTGTAGGGGCCCCGATCGAAGGAATAAACCACGAACCCGTCCGGTTCGTCTGGCCGGCTTTTCGGCTGGTTCGCCCGATCATATGGCTTTTTTTTTTGAGATCATATGGCTGATGCGCGAGAAGAGGACACACGTTTAAGGTGAGGCCGCTATTAAGTTTCATTCGAGCCAACAGGGCCCAATCGGCCTAGCACCGATCCAAGATCCAAATAGAAAAACAAGGCAGGCTAGTTACACTACTCGGCCTACTCGTTAGCGGAGCGTGCGTGTGTCCACCACTTCACGAGCGATAGATCTATCGCTCCGAACGACTTCGTGAGAAAGAAAGGGAGGCACCGCCTGCCTGCTTCGATGAGGAGATGAGCCGCCGATAGATAGCGGCCGCGGCGTCCAGCCGTCGCCGCCTGCTTCTCAACTGCAGTAGCCACAACTGGCATCCCCCAATATTTTCCAAGGTAAGCCGTAAGCCACAAACCAGAAGCAAAATAGATGAACGGAAGAATAGTTAGGGTTATTTAATTCTTTCTGATACAATCGCTCTCTTTCCGACTCTTTTGATATTTTCATGTCGTATGTAATGCAATCCCTAGTAGTAAAGCAGTACTACTCGATTAGGCATGTGCCCATAATCTAATTTCTAATTATAGTACTAATTCATTGTTGTGTGCTCGCCTGCTACACTGCTAGCATATTTCTTTCCAATATAAAGTTTTTTGTTTCAACGATTACTAGACGGATGATACTTTTGGTAGAACATGAGATCAGTTTACTGTTTGGTAGAACCCTAGGTTGGACGTTTTTCCGCAAAAAAAGAGTACTACATTTACTCTTTGGCATTACAATATATGATATATTTTGTACAAAATAACATATATTGAAAGCTATATAATTAGTAAAAATATGTTTAGTCATATTAGTTATACAAATTTCTGTATATTTTTGGGCCCCCTTCCCCATTTCGCACCGGGCCCCTGAATTTCTGGAGACGGCCCTGAGTGGACACATAGGGGCCAGATATACAACCTTGAGATTGAGTTTGAGGACATCGATCTTTTTGCTGAGGCTCTAGCAGGGACTAATGTGGATATGCATGATAAGGATGATGGATCGGGTAATACGGAGGCGCGAGGGGAGGATGTTGGGCGTGAGTTGTCCAACGGCCCGGGTTCCGCATCACAGACGCCCGGGAATGGGGTTGTACCTTCAGCTACGGTGCCTATGAACACTCTGAGATTTGGTTCTTTTGAGCCAGCTTCTGGTCCTCCTAGGTTGTGGAGTGATCGGGTGGAGTCTTAGGATGTGCTAGAACGCACGCTCCCTCCCCTGGACTTTGCAGACGCATATGCCTCACCTGTTGTTTGACCGCACATGAGGACTCCGATGATACCGGCCGCGGAGGTGATTGTGTTGCCGATCGGTGATGGGACTGGTTTCGGAGGGGGATCCGGGCAGGTGGCCTCGGCCCCTTCTCCTCCTGCGGCGGCCAGGGCGGCCGAGGCTGCGGCGTCCATGGGCCCCGAGAGCTGGCCGATGCCCGCTCAGCTGCAGGTACTAATCCAGCCGACGCCGACCGGGGTGGCCGCGTCACCCTTCAGCCAGAGGGTCGAGTCGGGTGGGGAGCGGGGGCAGGTGCCCCCCGCACTCACTTCCCCTCGCGGGCTTTTGGATGGGACGCCGGTTGTGCTGGCCGCGTCTCCCTCCAGTCAGAGGGTCGGGTCAGGTGGGGAGTGTGGGCAGGTGGCCCAGCACTCACTTCCCCGGCGCTCGCCGGGGGAGTTGGGGACGCCGCTAGTGCTTGTGGCGGATCTTGGTGACTCTCCGGGTGTTGCAGCCAGGCCGCGCGTTGGGGTTGGGGCTGGAGGCCTTACCCCAAACGGGGCCACTCGGGAGGAGTTCATCGCTTTTAGAGGCATTCCGGATCTTGTGTCTGAGGGGCGACGGATGAGCTACCGCCTCCAGGACCAGCCGGATGTTGATGACATGCAGCTGAGGTGCGCCATGCGGGCGGCCAAGCTTCGTGACATTGAGGTCAGTATTGGTATGTCGGTCAACACTTCCAATTTCATTCTGCATTTTTCCGATGATGAGATTATTTATAATGCAAATCAGTTAGGAGTTTCACTAGTAATGATAGTGAAATTTCTAAATTCGTTAATGATATCCTGGATCTTGAGGCGAAACGCGCTTTAGAACTGATTCGCCCCGATCCCTCCCTGAGACAGGGGAGGATGACGGTTCTATACCCCTAGGGGATATTGCCCCGATTGAGGATCGGGTTGTTAGGTCCATGAAGCCCGATTGTGAGGACCGGGTGGAGGATCAAAACAAGCCTAAATGCAAGTGGGGGCGAAAGATTTATCCAGCATCGGCGATGCATAGAACTGCTAGGATCCGTACTACTAAAAAAATTCATGATGAATTATGAGAGGAATCTTTTGGAAGAGCAGAGGTGTGACAGACTTGGCTAAAAGAAGCTTTCTATCATATGCTTCCATTGAACATAGGTTGGATTTTATCGCCCTCTCTGAAACAGGAAGGGGTAATTTCTCCCCCCCCAGTTTCTAAGTACTCTATCGGGAGGTGTCGATTTTTATTGGCATTGCCTCCCCCCGAGAGGAACATCAGGTGGGATCTTACTTGGGGTTAGATGCGAGACGTTGGAAGTCTGAAGTGTGGTTATCGGAGATTTCGCCGTCAAGTTTCGGGTTAGATCCAATGTTGATGGGTTTAATTGGGCACTGGTGGCGGTATATGGTGCCGCGCAGCTAGAACTCAAACCAGACTTTTTGGCGGATCTTGTCCATATTTGTGGGTCCAACTTCCAATCTTGGTTGGGGGTGACTTTAACATTATTAGAAGGAGAGAGGAAAAGAATAATGATAATTTTGACGGCAGGTGGTCCTTTATGTTTAATACCATTATTGAAAGCTTGGATCTGAGAGAGATAGAGCTTTCGGGTAGAAAATTCACTTGGGCCAATACCTTACCAAACCCGACGTTTGAGAAGTTGTATCGATTCCTCGTAAGTGTCGACTCGGAGCAGAAATTCCCTCTGGTAACAGTCCAACCATTATCACGCGGAATCTCAGACCACACCCCTTTGCTCGTTGACTCTGGTGAGGCAACGCATGTGGGGAATAGAAATACCTTTTCTTTTGAACTAGCGTGGTTTGAAAGAGAAGGTTTCTTGGATCTGATAGCCAGGGAATGGGCTAAAGATGCAGGAGGGAGGACTTCTATTGAGAGATGTCAGAATAAGATAAGGCACTTGAGAAGTTTCTTACGAGGGTGGGCTAAGCATCTCAGTAGGATTTATAAGGTTGAAAAAGAAAGGCTCCTTACACTTATTCGGTCCCTAGATTTAAAAGTCGAGTCCATAATTTTAGAAACCACTGAGCTTCATGCTAAAGTAGACGCGGAGATGAGATTGAAAGAACTCCTGCGAGAGGAGGAATTGAAGTGAGCATTGCGAGCTAAGGTTCTCAAAGTTGTCCAAGGGGACGCCAACACTCAATTCTTTCATATGATCACCAATGGCAAGCATAGAAAGAAAAGAATCTTCCAGCTTCAACAAGACGAGGGGACGATTTTAGGACAGGTACACCTAAAATTATACATAACCAATTACTACAAGCAGCTACATGGGCCTCCGGAGGATAATTTCGTGTCCTTGAATGAGTCTAGGATTGAGGATGTTCCTCAACTTGCTATGGATGAGAACGAGTTATTGACCGCCCCATTTTTGAAGAAATAGGTGTTTGAAGCTATTTCACAAATGAAGAATAATAAAGCTCCGGGGCCGGATTGACTTCCGGCGGAGTTTTATAAAAAATGTTGGCATATTATTAAAGGGGATTTGATAACGATGTTCCATGACTTATTCTCTGGACAACTTCAGTTGTTTCATCTGAATTTTGGAACAATAACTTTGCTTCCTAAGAAAAAAGAGGCTGTGAGAATTGAGCACTTCGGGCCGATCTGTCTTCTTAACGTAAGTTTTAAAATTTTCACCAAGGTTGGAACTAATAGACTCACGCATATTGTGGACTCTGTGGTGTAGCCATCCCGAACTGCTTTCATGCCGGACAGAAATATCCTAGAAGGGGTTGTGGTCTTTCGTGAAACACTCTATAAAATTCACACGAAAAAACAAGATGGGGTTGTTTTCAAAGTGGATTTCGAAAAAGCGTACGATAAAGTCAAATGGCCATTTCTTCAGCAGGCCTTGCGTATGAAAGGTTTTGATCCGGCCTGGAGACGTCAGGTAGAATCTTTCACGCAAAAAAGGAGTGTTGGAATTAAAGTGAATGACGACATAGGTCACTACTTCCAAACACATAAGGGCCTAAGACAAGGAGATCCGATGTCACCTATTCTGTTCAACATAGTAGTCGACATGTTGACAATTCTAATACGAAGGGCTAAGGATGCTTGTCAAGTAGGTGGCCTAGTACCTCATCTAGTTGATGGAAGTGTGTCTATCCTACAGTACGCGGATGATACTATCATCTTCATGGAGCATGACTTGGCAAAAGTGAGAAACATGAAGTTGGTGTTATGCTTATTCGAACAATTGACCAGATTAAAGATAGAGGCGTACAAACAATTGTTCGGGTGTGAATTGGGGGCCTTACCTTTCACGTATTTTGGTATACCAATTCACCATCGTAAGCTAACAAACAGAGAATGGAAGTGCATTGAGGATCGAATTGAGAGGAAACTAAGCTGCTGGAAGGGCGAGCTGATGTCATACAGGGGCTGATTAATTCTCATTAATTTGCTTCTCACAAGTATGCCCATGTTTCTCTTGTCTTTTTTGGAGGTACCAGTTGGAGTTCGGAAAAGACTAGACTTCTACCGTTCCCACTTCTTCTGGCAGAGTGATGACCTAAAGAGAAAATATAGACTTGCTAAATGGGATATTATTTCTCGATCGAAAGACCAAGGGGGTCTAGGTATCGAAAATCTCGAGGTGAAGAACGGGTGTCTTCTCAGCAAGTGGCTGTATAAGCTATCTGTAGAGACGGAGGCCACATGGGCACAGATTCTGCGTAATAAGTACCTTCATTTCAAAACTTTGTCCCAGGTGACAGTGAGGCCGACGGACTCGCCTTTTTGGAAAGGGCTGATGAGAGTTAAATCAGTTTTTTTCAATAGAACAAAGTTTGTAGTCAGAAATGGTACCTCTACGAGATTCTGGGAGGATACATGGCTAGGGGAAACACCCCTCGCGCTTGAATATCCTTCTCTTTATAGCATTGTTCAACGGAGAGACGCCTTCGTTGCGACAGTACTTCAGTCCACTCCTCTCAATATCCACTTCAGGAGAACGCTAGCCGGAGACCGGTGAGAAGCTTTGCTCCATCTTGTGAGACGACTGATGAATGTGCAGCTTTCTCAACAACCAGATCAGTTGTGCTGGAAGCTAACTAGAAATGGAGAGTTTAGGGCTAAATCCATGTATTTTGATGTTATCAACGCTAGCTCTATTCCTAGTTTGAAACATGTTTGAATGTGAAAGTACCTTTAAGAGTTAAAGTGTTTATGCGGTTTGTACACAAACAAGTCATTTTAACTAAGGATAACTTGGTAAAATGCAACTGGACTGAATTTACAAGATGTAGTTTTTGTGACCGGGATGAATCCATCAAACACCTCTTTCTTGACTGCCCATTGGCAAAAAATTATGGCGGACTGTTCGCATAGCTTTTAATATTACTCCTCCGAATACTATCAACACGTTATTTGGGACGTGACTTGACGGGATAGATTTCGAAACAGCGAGACACATTCGTATAGGAGTATGTGCTTTATTATGGGCAGTCTGGAACTGCAGAAATGATTTGGTTTTTAACAGAACAACAAATACTCTTTTTTGCAGGTTATCTTCCGAGCCACTGCGTTGATCCGTATGTGGTCGCTTCTCACTCCGACGGAGGTCGGGAAGCGTTTGGTTACTGGATCTATCCTATGGGAGATGGTAGCACGGACTATTTTCAACCGGTTTGAATGGCGGTTATGTAATAGGATAGGCAATTAGTTTTTCTATCTTTCTTTTGCCAGCCGGTTGTGCCTTTACTTTTACTCTTCTGCTCTTTGTGAGCATTTTTGGTTGGTTTGTTTGAGACTAAAAGATCTGTGTTGAACATATTTTCTTATTAATAAATATGGCCGTATGCATCGTTCTGATACAGAGGCCGGGGATCTCCCCTTTTCAAAAAAAAAAAAAACAGGCTGTGAACTGCGGATTGGCTTGCAAGGCATGGCTGGCCTAACTGGCAGAGATATATCCGCATGGCACCCTTGACAACCATGTCTTCGCACACTACCGATACTCTGCGAACTTGGGATGCCATTTTCAATTGGTTAGCGGCTGCTTTCAACCCGCGTGGTTCCTGGGAGGCTTTTAGTACGGTGACATGGCTGGTAGAAGATAGTGGCTTCACACTCAGGAAGTAATAGATGATCCTAACCATCCAATCTAATTAATTGAATGGCTCACAGTTATTTGAGAGTACCATAGCAAAGCCCATAATTAAAAATGGAGAATGACCTTAGCTTGATTAAAAAAAGAAACCTATATGACTGTACTCTAACTTCATCTCTTCTGCTGATGGTATCTCTGCGGTCGATGAAGACATGCTGTAAAAAGCAATGTGTAGAGCCGCGATACACAATTCGGATCGAAAGACTGTGGAAGATTTTGGATCACCACGTTCGCCTTCTAGTCCTTCGCAATTGCAACCGGGTATGCCAAACTCGTTTTCTGAAATTTCTTTTTCTGCTCTACCTAATGTTATTTGCTCTAGAAACCTAAAAAATCTAGGATTAATATTAGATAGCAACAATGCAACGATTAATTTAGCTATCAAGGCATTAAAAGATATAGAGGTTGATAGGTCATCAGTGGCACCTATATCAAAAACTCCTACAGATTTATCTTATCCTAACTATAGTGATGATGAGGACGCTAGAACAGATGGTGCCCTACTCGCTCACTTGGTAGGGGATATTTCGGAGGCTGACTTTCATGAGGCGGAGCTGGACATAAAGATTTGTGACCTCGTGGCATCCGCTAGCTAGGAAGTCACGGTTCTCTTCTAAGAAAAAGGAATGTAAATCTAGGGATGGGGGAGCATTAAATCTTAATAAGTTTAACTATGAAAGGCATCTATTGGAATATAAGAGGTCTATCTGTCTTGGCTAAATATCGTTTTGTCTCAGATGCAATAAAGTAGCATCATTTAGATTTTTTAGCTATAATGGAGACTAGGAAGAAACATTTGTCAAAGATGAATCAGGCCTTCCTATGTGGAGGCGTTGATTTCGTTTGGCATTGCCTTCCTCCACGTGGCAGGCCAGGCAGGATTTTACTACGAATTAATACAACAGCCTTAGATCTTTCTTTTCTTGTGGAAGAATAATTTTATATAAAATTCCATCTCTTGCAACAAAGCAGATAAGTTTAAGTGGATTCTCATGGCTGTTTATGATCTAGCTCAAGACAACTTCAAATCTGCCTTTTTAGCTGAACTTGTGACAGCCTGGCAAGAAAATCCACTTCCTACCCTGACTGGTGGAGATTTTAACATTTGCGCAACAGCAGTGAAAAGAACAATAACAGGTATAATGACCGGTGGCTCTTCCTGTTCAATGTTGTTATTGATAGCTTTGATCTTAGAGAGATTGATTAGACTAGTCGACAATTTACCTAGGCAAATTCGCTACCTATTCAAATCTATGACAAGTTGGATCGAATTTTGATGACAACAAAATGGGAACTAAAGCACCCTTTCGTGACTGTACAAGCCCTTGATATATAGGGGTGTATCGGATCACACTCTGTTGTTGTTCGATACAGAGACACCAGATTTTATAGGGGATGAAAAACAGTTCAAATTGGAACTATCTTGGTTTACTCGGGATGATTTTCATGACCATGTCGTAGAAATTTGGAATAAGCCAGTGAAGGGTCGAAACCCGGGACGGTTCAAAGATGGATTAATAAATTCAGTGATTTGCACAGGCATTCAAGAGGATGGGAAGCAAACAATAATGGATAATACAAAGCACAAAAATAAAGTTTACAAACCACTATTAATGACCTCGATTTCACGGCTGAGTTTCGTGATCTGTCTGAAGCGGAGCGAGATAATCTTGCCCTTGCTCGGGATCAGTTAACTCAGCTAGGAAGAGAAGAGGGAATTAAATATATTTAAAGGGCTAAGATAAAGGACGTCCTCCTAGGGGATAATAACACACGGTATTTCCAACTAATTGCCAATGACAAGCATAGAAGAAAACACATTTTCTCGCTTGATCAAGAGGAGGGAAAGATTAAAAGGGTAGAAAAATCTTAAAGAGTATATGTTACCAAGTTTATAAGGATATATTGGGCCACCAGAGGAGTCCCTGTGTGCCTTCACTAGCTCTAGGATTGGTGATATACCACAAGTAACATAGGAAGAAAATGAATTCCTAACTTCCAATTTTACAAAGAAGGAAATTTGGATGCTATTTTGAATATGGAACATAACAAAGCACCTGACCCTGCTGGTTTCCTAGCCGAGTTTTATGAATTTTTTTGGGAAATCATTATAGGTGACCTTATTTAAATGTTCAAAATACAATTGGCAAGGCAGTGAAAAGTGTTGTCTTTGCCACAAAAACGAGACAATTAAGCACCTTTTTTAATGTTGTTTTTCATGTGTGATTTGGATTTGTATACATGTTGATTTAAACCTTCCTCAACCGCATAGTATTTCTCACATGTTCAGGAGTTGGCTTCGTGGGTTTAGGAGGGACAGCTACTTGTTGGTTGTTTTGGCTATGCAAAAACTTGTTGGTTGTTTTTCTCCCGGGTACACAGATGACGATCTAGTCTTAGAATTGATTGTCATTACTTTGTCAGACTATCTTTTTGTTTATTTCAGGCCGTGTGCACTTTTTGTAGAAGCCGCGAGTAAATTCACAATTTTTGTATCAAGTCGATGTACTTATTGTGAATGAACAAAATCCCCCCTTTATAAAAAAAGATGAGATCAGAGTACATCCAGCAAGGAGTACGAGCGTACAATAGAGTATTCACCACTAGTGCACAACCTAAGGGTCCAATCGTGAGTGACAAACTGACAATCAACATAATTCAATCTCAGTTTTTTTATGACAGCATTCGTGCTCATCTGATGGCCAATATGGACAGCTAGAAATGATCTGATCTTCGAGGGGATTCAGCCCAATGTAAACAATGCCAGAAGTCTTTTCTGCAACGAAATCCTTTTGCTGTTGCATAGGGTAAAATCAAGTCCTGCTGTGTCTTTTGACCAATGGGTTCAGAATCTGGTGTAATTCATAGGCTTGCCCTGATTATTTTTGTTTCTTTCTTTGCCTTTTGAATTAGGGTTAATTTTCCTTTTGCCCTCAGTGGTGTCCATGTGCTCAGCTTTGCCCTCAGATGCGAATTGTCCTCAGTTTTGCCCCTAGTCCATGCACAACAACTATGACGAGGCCAAACGGCCATATTTGAGTCCATTCCGTCCGCCGGCGTTAGTGGTTGTGGGTCCGGAGCCTACACGTGGGACTGCGTGGATGTGGTTCCAGAGCTGACATATAGGCCCGTGCAACTAAATCCCCAAATCATTCTAGCTCACTCTGCCCATCCGTCGGCCGGCTGTCCTGCTCCGCCGCCACCACCTGCGCCGCGGCCAGCACCTGCCCCACCACCAGCTGCACGGCCTGCTCCGCCGCTACCGTCCTGCGCCTACGCTCCATGGATACCTGCGACGCCCGCCACCTTCCTGCGACGCCACGGGTGGGGTGCCCGCCACCTGCTCGACCCGCGGCGCGGCCTCCTTCCGTGCGCCCGGTCGGAGCGCTCAAAGGTGGGGGCTGCTGGAGCTATTTGAACTAGGAGGAAGAACCCTAGGGCGAAATGGCGAGCAGCAGCGACCCCGGAGTATTCGGCGAGGCAGGCATCGGGCCGGAGATCCGCCGCGTCCACTACTGGGTTCCCGAGGGGTAAGTCTCGCCTCTTGTTTAGATTGAGCTTAGTTGTGCATTTGAACACTCAATTCGAGTAGGTTTGCCCAATTAGTGTGCTGATTGCGTCTCTGTTTTTCTCCGGTTAGGATGGAGTTGCGGTTTGCTTTCATGGTGCACATTAGAAGGGACCGGTACATGTTCGATGCAAAGGATAAGAAAAAATACCAAGGAGGTTTGGATTATCGGTTGCCAATGGCTAGTAATTGAAGTTTCAGACAATTTGGGGCGGTAATTTGTAGCCAATATCCTTGGGGTTTGCTTGATGAAGTGGTATACAAATACTATGATGGGGAAAAGAAATGGGTGACAGTTAGTAATGATGAAGAGCTAGCTATCATGTTTGTTAGGCATAAAGAGAAAGATAATTTTCATGTGAGGCTGCAAGTTGATGTGCTTGAGCAGGCATTTGGACCTAGGATGACGGGTGCAACATCTCGGGGAGAACCAAGTCGTCGTAATGGCATCTCTAGCCAGAACAGTTCAGTTGGTGCACGGCGACGTGGTGGCTCGACGAGTGTGGGCAACAGCAGTAGGGTCCCCCTTGAAGTGGAGCCTGATGACTACAATTTTGGGGTTGATGAAGAGAAGCTATATTCTGATGTTATTCGGAATTTACGATGGGCACCTCGGACTGAAAACCAAGATGAGGCTCACAATGCAGTTCGTGTGGATGATGATGCGGTGGGTGAGGACGAAGACCTTGCGGCTGTTGAATGGGACCCTTTGAACCCTCATATGGAAGAAGGTACAGTTTTTGCATCCATAAATGAGTGTAGAAATGCACTTGTGACATACTGCATCAAGTTAGAACGTACTTTCAAAGTTGACAGGAGCGATCAAGTATGTTACAGAGTGCACTGTCCGATTGAGGGTTGTCCATGGAGGCTGCTCGCATCTAAAATGCGAAATAGCACTAATGTTCAGGTCAAAGTGAACCCTTTTAAGCACACATGCCAGGAATCAACCCTTAGGAAGGATACAATCAGTAGAGCCAAGTCAAGATGGGTGGCAGAAGAAGTAAAGAACTAGGTGAAAGAAAACTAGCAAGTGGGTCCAAAGGAATTGCAGAAGAACATCAAAGATAAGTTCAAGATAGATTTACCATACATGAGGTTGTTCAATGGTAAGCAACATGCTATGGATTCTATTTATGGTAACTGACAGGAAAGTTTTCAATTGTTGTATTCATTCAAAGGTGAAGTGGAGAGGACAAGCCTAGGTAGTATTGTAGATATTGATCACCACACCATGGAGTACACTTTCAGGGGAGTGACAAAGACCAACGAATGCTTTAGGAGGGTTTTTGTCTGCTTTGAGGCTTGTCGCCGGGGTTTTTTGGCAGGCTGTAGTCCTTATTTGGCTATTGATGCCACTTTTCTCACAGGAAGGTTTAAAGGACAATTAGTAGCAGCTTGTGCAGTTGATGCACACAGTTTTGTATTTCCAGATGCCTATGATGTGCTGGAGACAGAGTCTAAGGCGAGCTGGACTTGGTTTTTGCATAATCTACGCCGGGCTATTGCACATTCCAATGGGTTGGTCATTCATACAGATGTTTGCAAAGGTTTAGAAGTGGTCGTGGACAATGTGTTCCCTGGAGTAGAGCATAGGGAATGCATGCCTCACCTTGCTGCAAATTTCATGAAGAAATTCAAAGGAAAGGTGTATACCAACAATTTATGACCGGCATCTTTGACTTGCAGTGTGAAGAAGCACAACTACCACTTGAGGCAGTTATACATGAATTCTGAAGTGAAAGAATACTTGGAAACACACCACTCCAAGTTATGGGCCAGAAGCCAATTCAGTGAAGTGAGCAAAGTTGACTATGTGCACAATAATCTAGCAGAGTCTTTCAACTCAACGATCCGGAAACTAAAGGATAGAATACATGCAGAAATTTCATTATCGTGCAGGAATAGCCGAGGCAAAATTCATGGGCCACATTATCATCCTTGCCGTGATGAATGAACTGAAGCAGAAGACAACAGGCTTAGAAATGAACATGACTCCTTGCTCGGGTACCACAGCAGAGATATCATATTTGGATAAAGAGAAGAGGGAATGGAGATATCCAGTGGATTTAGAAGCTAGAACTTGTAGTTGTAGGCAATGGCAGATAACTGGGTTGCCATGCATTCATGCCTTGTTTTTCATCACTTCTCTCCCAGGTCCAACAGGGAACATATAGCAGTATGTGCATGATTACTACTCTGTTGCAAGGTTCAAAGCCACATATGCTTATGCCTTGCCTGCTATGGAGGGAAAACAACAATGGGACATGGTGGACCCTGGATTCAAGCTTTGCACTTCAGTTCTGAAGAGAGCAGCACATAGACCAAGGAAGAGTCGAATCAGACCTTGCAGTGAAGGAGCTGGACTTGGAGCGAGGAAGCGTAAGTGCACAAGGTGTGGTGGGTCTGGTCATTTCGGTAAGTATTATGATAACACAGTAGATCCAGCGTTCGAAGAGAGTTTCGATGAAGGCTTCGATGAAAATGTTGGCCAACAGCCGGTTGCCTCAATAGATGATGAAAATGATGGTCAATAGCCGGTTGCATCACATGAGGATTTTGACGAGGTTCCAAATGATGATGGTCAACAGCCGCATGATTTTGATGACGATCCAAAATATCTTCCAAATAATGATTCAAGTGAGGCTCCAAATGGTGATCCAAGTGAGGCTCCAAATAGTGATCATGGTGATCCAAGTGAGGCTCCAAATGGTGATCATGGTGATCCAAGTGAGGCTCTAAATGATGATCCAAGTGAGGCTCCAAATGGTGACCAACCTTCTGTTGTTGTGAGTTCTGCTAGGTATGTAAATCTTGCAAGGGTCAAATACTATTGTACATTTATCACTTGACATGATATCATTACCCTTTATGTTTTGCACAGCTCTATCATAGGTTTGAAGAAGACACGCAAGGTACCGACAACCAAGAGAAGAAGCAATGAGCACAAGGTGCACGAGGAGCAAAGTGATGGCAAGAAGCTCAAGGAACAGAAAGAAGCCCCAACACAATATATGAATAATTATGAAACATTATGAATAAGGGATGATGTTGTATTATGAAACATTTATCACTTGACATGTTGTATTTCTGTTGGATGATGTTGGACCTATGTTAGAAGTATGTTTTACATGATGTTTAAATCTGTTGGATGATGTTTGAATGAGCACATGGTTTTTCCTTTTTTTGATTTTTTTTGAATTTTGTTTTGCTCATTTGAATTCTGGTCAAACCTAACTTTGACCAAGATTTAAACAAGTCTAAAACATCAAAATGAAAAACTAAGCCTGGATCCTTCTTAGTCAATCCAAAATAAAGCTGTGGTGAGGTTTTTGAAATTTTCATGAAAAATATGGTAAAAAGAGGGGTCCAAAGGTACGGTAAACGGCCTCATTTGTAAGCAAGGTTTTTTTTGACCTTGTCTAAATCAGCCAAATAACTTTCCTACACATATATTCTATATATACAGACTATGTGCGCTGGTTTTTCCATTTTTTGATTTTTTTTATTTTTTTTTGCTCATTTGAATTCTGGTCGAACTTAACTTTCACCAAGATTTAAATAAGTGTAAAACATCAAAATGAAAAACCAAGCCTGGATCCTTCTTAGTCACTCCAAAGTGAAGCTGTGGTGAGTTTTTTTTAATTTTTCATGTTCATTTCCCCAAAACACTTCTCTTCACTTCATACAAGAGAGTTTGAGATACTCGAGATATCACACAATACACATGAACTTATCATTTAAATGTATGTAAAGCTTGTCTATCAACTTAAATAGTTAGTATATGACATAAGAAGACTATGTGCGCAGGTTTTTTATTTTTCTGATTTTTATTTAATTTATTATGCTCATTTGAAATCTGGTCAAACATAGCTTTGACTGCTCCAAACCCCTCCCAAACCCCGCTAACCCTAGCGCTGAACATGGACCGTTCATCTAACCCTAGCGGCGATCAAGGGCCGTCGATCTAACCCTTCTAGAAGGAATCTGCGGGGAGGAGGGGGGCGATCCGCGAGATGCAATCTAATTGGCTGGGAGATTGTTTTTTTAACAAATATCGGGCACGCTGGATGGACCGTTGGGACGTCTCGTTGTCTGGGCCTGAGACCGCAGTAAATAGCCCGTCTCAGCCTTTCCAGGCCTTGCATGCATGGGAGGGGGCGACGTGGGTTTGCATGCGCGGGAGGCGGCAACATGCATGCATGCGAGCGAGGCGCGCTAGGCGAGCTAGGCTAGCGAGGTGAGCTAGGTGGTTTAGGGCAGTGGTTCAGGGCAGCAAGTCAGATGCACCGTCTGGTCAAAGAGTTATGCAGTAATTCAGATGCACGCACGCGCCCCTTGCATCGTTTTCGTGCAAAAATTTAAGAGTGCAAAATGTAATAGATACACACATGCGTCCGGATACACACACGCGTCTAGATTCACACATGCACTGTTCTCATCCTTTCTCTCTTCCTCTTCCACCCACAGACCTATAAATGGGGTGCCTCTCTTCCTCTCCCACCCACAAGCCAGATCTGATCCATTCTCTCCAACTTCAAACACCCAAGCGACCGAGCCCTCCCCAAGCGAGACCAAGTGAAGATGCAGTTCAACAGGCCGACCTTCAACCGTCCTCCTGTCGTGCCGGAGCTGTGCTACCCACCGGGCGTGCTCGTGGAGAGGGAGCTCCGTGTGTGGGCTATTTCAAGGTGGAGGGGTTCCGTCAAACTCACCCACGCCTTCCTCAAAGCCGGCCATGCCCACGTCCCACGGGGCTCGCCGAGGATGTTCACCCTCAACGAGGTTCATGACCGCGGCGGTATCCTCCTACTGCTCACAGTCACCTTCACCAACCCATTTGACGCGTGCGAGCTCCTCGGCCAAGTCTTTTGGTGCGGCTGCGAGGCCATCTTGTTCACCGTCTACAACATCTACACCAACTACGAGAGCATCTTCCCCACTCCAGGCCAGATGCACTCCCTTTCCTATGACGAGGAGGAGGAGGTGTGAAGATGAAGATGGTGTTGAAGGGGCACGCGCGGCCAAGGTGGAGAAGGAGGTCAAGAAGAACATGTTCAAGCCCGGAGTCAAGCTCGTCATGTTTCGTTTCTTATTTTGTTGCTTTTCTATGTCGTGTCGTGTCGTGTCATGTTTTGTCATGTGTCCGTGAACTGTCCGTGAACTTATTATTGTAATGGTACGGTGTGTTGCATCTTATTTAAGTTATTAGGGTTTATTATGTGTGTTAAAAAATGTCCGTGCTCAAACATATCATTTCTTCCCTAAACCAAGTCATGAAGTTCGAGAACTTGTGGTTTGCATTAATGAAAACCCTAATGAAAATCGGAGGGGGTGAGAAGCCCTCTGTTTCATTCAAAAAAAATAAGTCATGAACTAACATGCAAATTTATTCTCTTTAAATCCTAAACCAAGTGCCACTCTAACCCTAAACCAAGTGCCACTCTAACCAAAATCATGTGGCAGTGCAAACATACGTTTTCAACCTTCCAACCCTCCAAAATTTCAGTGCAACACAAGGGAAAACCACTCTCATGCGTGTGCAAACATTCACGGTTTCACTATTTTTTTGACAAATTTCACAGTCTCACTATGTATACCTTCCTTCCCTATCCATGTAAAAGTCTTGCCATCTATCCTAGCGGTTACCAGCGCAACCCTAAACACCACAAACCCACGCGGTCCTGGGTTCGAGTCCCCAGCCGCACCAATTTTTTGTGCATTTTCCACCCTTCATTTTTTTAGACAAATTATTTTTTTCTCAATGTAATGCCCTTAAAAAATGTTCATTTATTTTGGCACCAGGTGTAAACCTCTACCAGAGCTGAGGCACATTTTCCATGACATTTTGGTCTTTGATTTAAATCACGGTGTATTTGAATTGGATTAATTAACAGCTCCAAAAATTTTCTAACCTTAATTGTTTGGCTCTGGAATAATTCAATTAGCTTCCACAAAAAGTTTCAGCATTATGATTTACTGCCTAAATTAAATCAGAACAGAAAATAGAAAAATACGCAAGAGAATCCCTGAATGGGCCTAATTGGATGCAGTTGGCCCATTAGTCTAGCCTGCACTTGGCTCTACGATGTGAATTTGGCCCAAGAGCAACCTTTTTTGATAGAAAGGCAGAGCAGAGAGCTGCATTTCATTGATCAAAAGTTTCTGAATTCCTCATTTCTTCTCCTTTTTTTTAACATATTTAAATGTTGGTCACTTCTTCTTTTTTTTAACATTTAAACAACTTTGACCAACATTTAAACTAGGTGAATTTCTCATTCAATTTCAAGATTACAAATTCCTCCATAATTCATGTCTTTCCATACATTTTCAACATTACAACCAGTGCGATTACCATACCTACAAATGCACAAAAGTATTTGCAAATGGGTATTGATAGTGCTTAATCTTCAAGCTTCCTAACCTTCTTCTTCAACATCCTAAGCTCAACAGCTAGCTCTCTGTCAGTGCGTGCTTCGACCTCCATCTCTTCTTCCGGAGCTCGTGCTGCTGCCACTGCCATTCGTGGCAGCATGCGCAACCATTCTTCATGCTCTTCTTGCAGTTCATTCATCAAAGTCTTGGCCAGAGCATCGACCCAAAGAAAGAAGCATGTCACCTACATGAACACCAAACAGATCAACCCATTGCTCAAAGATCCCGACCACGAAAATGGTGCAATTGCCCCGATTCTTACCCATTCTCGCTGCACACGTAGAACGAACGATTCTGGTTCCTCGGTGTGTGAGAAACCCTCCGATCAACGCCCGCACGGCACCGCGGACAGACGAAGACAGGCATGTCCACACGCGCCCAGCTCTGCATCCGCGAGGTGGCGCGGGAGCTTGCGGAAGACATGGAGCTCGGAGCCGAAGGGGATCTCAATGCCGCCGCGCCGTCCACAGCTAGCTTCCCACCACCGGGCCCTCCACAGCTAGCTTCCCACCACCGTTCTCTCTCTCTCTCTCTCTCTCTCTCTCTCTCGCCATGGTCACCACCGTGCTCTCTGTCGCCGTGGTCACCGCCGCTGTCACCTGCTTATATAGCACACCTGCCAATGGCTCTCTGCTCAACGGCTCTCTGCTGGGTCCCACAAACCACACGTGCAACGATCCGAATAAAATTGGCCGTCTCTGCCGCCTGGTCCCACCTGTAAGGGCTGAGTCAAAAGGTTGACCAGACAGAGATGGCAGAGTTCACGGAACAAGTCGGTGCGCACGGACTAGGGGCAAAACTGAGCACAATTCACATCTGAGGGCAAAACTGAGTACATGGACACCACTCATGGCAAAAGGATAATTAACCCTTTGAATTATATCTTGTTAACTTTTGTTTTATCGCTGCTGACTTTTTCAACCCTCGTCCCCCACGTCCCTCTCTAAGGCGACTCGGGGGAACCCTAGCTCCCTCCTCCGCCGGTCCTCCTCCATCCTCCCTCCCCCTCGCCGCCACCGAGGGACACAGCCGGGCAAAGCCAAGGTAGTGCCGGCGACAGCGGGGCCTCTCCCTGGCGTCTCTCTCTCTCTCTCTCTCTCTCTCTCTCTCTCTCTCTCTCTCTCTCTCTCTCTCTCTCTCTCTCTC
>NC_041384.1:766194200-766249865 GCF_002162155.2 Triticum dicoccoides | reverse complement strand
TCTCCTGGCGGGGGCGTGAGTTCTTTCGGCGATGACTCAGTCCTACGGCGGGGTGGAGGGCAGGGCACCGTCCAGTGGTCCTGCCTCCGCGGCGGCTGCGGCTTGGGGCCCTGACCAGGATCTGATCTGGACCTGGTGGTGCTTTGGTCTGGGCCATGGCGGCTGGCGAGGCGTGGTGTTTGTCGGGGCTTGTCGGCCTCTAGGCACCATGGGGGTGCTGGCGGCGACGCGTGCCTGGCGTGGTGACGCTGGTGGATGTGCTGGTCATCTTCTTTCAGAGATGGCCGGCCAAAGGCTTGGTGATCGGATCTCAAGATCCTTCATCTAGTCCCGGCTAAGAGTAGGGAAGACATGGTTGCCGGTGAAAACCGAGCCGACGGCAGGCGATGGCGGCGTTCTCGCCGTTACCTTGATGGAGGCATCGTCGTGTAACTACTGTCGACCCACTCGTGTTGCTCCTGGAGAAACCCTAGGATATGGTGTTCCAGATCAGACGATGGCGGCACTGTTGTGTCGTTTCTCTCTTGAGAGCATCGTTTGTGGAGCAGCGCTGGAAGTCAGAGGCAGGAGGTGGAGCGGCTTCGTCTTGCACGGAGCTTCGGTGAAGATGTCAAGTCATGCCTGACCGACAGGTGCTACGCTTTGTCATGCCTGGTTGGCAGGTGCTACGCACGACAGATCTTCCAAGGACTTCAAGCTGTGTCAGTTGGTGGTACTTGGCAGCATGACGCTAAAGTGTATCAGTGGCGACCGCGACGTGCTCAGCTGTTTGCACGCACGGAGAAGGTGCCGCTGGGCGCCATGGTGGCGTCGACGATAGCTAGATCGAGCAAGGTTGATGCATCAGTACAGTTCTGAAGATGGAGCGGTGGCAGTTGGCAGCGGCGGCCTCTGAGAGCACGTCGGACCAGTGTGTGCCCCAGACCCGGCAAGTGGCTAGGTTGGGGTCTCAGGTCTTAGATGTTAGGCTTGGCTGCGATGTATGTTCGGTATTAGGCCCAGGCTATCTGCGCCCTTTCATCAACTGGATAGGTGTAGCGACAGTTTGTTGCTTAGACGACGGCTTTAGTCTTACTGTTGTATGACTTTGTAAGGTCTTGTGAGAATAATTAATAAAGTGGTCATATGCATCGCCTAGATGCAGTGGCCGGGGGTCATCCTCCTTTTCTAAAAAAACTTTTGTTTTATCCTTGGTTTTTAATATAATCAATCTGTATGGGCCCCGGATCCTCTAGTTTCCTTAAAAGAATCATGCGAGATGTCTTGGACCAGACACATGAGCTGAGCCCCACTCCCTCAGTCTTTAATTTGGCAACACATTATGCACATACCTTCCCTCCACTACTTCTTCCCTCACCAACACTCCATGCATCCTACCTCTTCTTAATTCACCGGCAGCACTCCATGTATGCCTTCTCTCCTTCGCCTTCCTCATCGACACTCCATCCTTTCCTTCTCTCTTTTCATTTTTCGGGTCCCTTATCTACATATAGATAGATATTCACCCGAGGCAGCTTCCATCCACATGGGCATGCAGGACGACGGGCTGCATCTTTTACCTTCGACGTACGAGTGCGTGACAACACAACAGCGGCCGCAAGCAAGTGCAAGTATCTGCAACATGTCGTATTATGGTCGTTCGTATTGGTCAGGTGCGCTACACCAAATCAATCCCATCTCCATGTGTGCAGTCCAGCCTGCAGCGTGATCCCATGCATCTCTCTCCACCAATTACTAATTAGTAATTACCCCCTTTTTTAAAACATACACTGCAGACTATGTTGAAGAATATTATAGGGCACGGAGGCTAGAGCAAGAAAATTCCCGACTGTCCAACGAGAAGCGTGAACTGGAGAGGCAACTGGCAGAGAAGAAGAGGACTGCTCAGGTGTCCTCGACCCAGGTCTTGACACTGGGGCACAAGGTGCGAGAGCTGGAGCGCCAAAACACCGGACTGTCCGGTGAGCTGTCCAAGCAAAGGGAGGACACCCGGGAGGCAGGCCTGCTCTTCATTAGTGCTGCCGATAGGTACCAAGAGGAAGCCAAGAAGCAAATTAGGGCAAAGGCAGAGGAATTGGAGAACACGAGGAAGGCATGTCTGATGCTAATGAACACCGCCGATACATACCAAGAAGCGGCAAGGAAGCAAATTAAGGAGAAGGCGGAGGAGATGGAGGACGCGAGGAAGGCGGTTTTGGCGCTCATGAAAGCAGCAGATGCGTACCAGGAAGAAGCGAAGAAGAAAATTAAGGATAAGGAGCAGGAGCTGAAGGTCATGGGGGCACAGAAGGCAGAGCTGGATGCGATGGTAGAATCTTTGGAGTCGAGGCTCAAGGCAGCTCTGGCAAAGAACTTGGAGTTGGAGGATGATTATGGTAAGGTGAAGGCTGAAAATGATAACCTTCGGTTGGAGGTTGAGGAAGATGCATCTGCAAAGGCATTTGATGCTGAGAAGAAAGAAATCTTGACGGAATTGGAGGACCTTAAGATGAAGGTGGAGGTAACTCAAGGCAACAAGGATTTGATGGAGGGTGAAAACGATAAGCTTCAGTTGGACGCTTTCACTGGAATATAGCTTGCTGGAAAGCAGGGGCTGAGATGCTCAACATGCAATTATATTTTACTTCCGAACAATCAAATTGGCCATGCATTCACTACAGGATAATGAAGAATTTCTTTCTCATGCTACAGTGACCGGTGGTAGCTGACCACTTGGCATGAGCGGTAAGCTATATCAAAACAATGAATAAAAAAATGACCGGTGGTAGGTGTTAGTACATGTTTCTTTTATCAAGCTTCATACTAGCTTAACACAATTAAACATGTAGGCAGGTCCAACAAATAATTATGGCAATTGGATGCTCTTATATGAGCAATTAAAGGCCCCATACCAAGTTGTTTTTGTTATCGACATTTTTTGTATTTTCTGGAGATTTCTCGATAAAAAGGGCCGATAAATGGCCAGACGTGTCGCAACTTGCATACTTTGTCGGAAATCGTTCAAATATGACATGGATGCCTACCATGGGAATGCCCACTACTTGCAAAAAAGTTCATGGATTTGAAAACAAAGTTTGTAAATTTAAGAAATATTCACAAATTTGAAAAGTTCACGAATTCTAGAAAAGGTTCATGATTTAGAAATAGTTCATTGATTTTAATAAAGAAAATAAAATGAAGTAAAGATAAAAAAATAGAAGGAAAACAGGACAAACAATAATGAAAAAGTAAAACAACAAAATTTAAAAATTGTTTATGTTTCGAAAGATGTTTGGAAATCATTCATGTTTTGAAATTTTGTTCAAATTTCAAAAAATATTAGGTCAAATTCCGTTCATAAATTCAATAAATATCCGGCATTTCAAAATTGATCACATTTTTTTCAATTAGAGTTTCAAACCTTTTTTCAGAAAATATTTCTTATATGTGAACACTGTTGTGTCTTCTTATATATTTCGCACTACAAAATAATACAAGCGGCTGTGTGGGGAACTGGATAGCAGCGTAGGGCTCTAATTGTGAGGTCTTGAGTTCAATTCGTCAAGTACCCTTTTTTCTTAATATTTTTACGTTCCTTATATTGGACGTGGCTTAATGGACCGGCCCGTGTAAACGTACTTTTAAAAAGGACAATCTTACCCTTAATTATGAAGGGGTATGGGATAATCTGAGCCATCGATATGTTTAAGGGGGGTCTACCGAAGCAGAAGTGGCTGGAAAGCAGGGGCTGAGATGCTCAACATGCAATTATGTACCTTGCCTCAGGCGAAGGATGTAGAAATCATGAGACAATATGGATGCCTCCAGCAGAAACTTCCGAGCCATCAAGCATTTGGTGAAGGGTAAAAGTAATGGCAAGCTTTGGTTATCGGAGGTTTTGACTTTTGATAGCAGAGCATAGTCATAAATTCTGTCAGAAGCTGAGGTTGAGAGGCTTAAGAAGAATATTTAGCCTGTATTTTTTCCTTGATAACATTCATCACATCCTCTTTATAGAAGAAAAAACTAAAAAAAATGGTGTTGGAAATAGGCTTACATTTGATAACTAAACAATAATCGTGAGTTTGCTTATCAATATACACCGAGCACATTTATCTATATTATTAGATATATGCATGGTTCTCCGAGTCGTGTAATATGAACACAAACATATATCATACCCTTTTTATGTGTTGCGTACTCGCGTACGTACGTGTTCTGTAGCTTGTTCTCTCCAAGAAAAATACCTGGCTGTAGCAACATATATGAAGTGGTGATGGTAGACAGATGGAATAGAGCATAGAGGGAACTCTTTGTTTAATGAATTAAAATATGTTACTAGATGTTTTTTCGAGCATAGAGAGAAAGAAACGAGAAAAGCCGTAAGGTTTACATGGCACCAAAAAATCTTCAGACTCCATTGTTCTTTGCTCTCTCAATTTTGCTTTCAGCACTATCGAGTTTCAGGTCCAGAACTGACATCTAGTATCAGAGCGTTCATGAGGGACCATGCGGAGTGGGAGCGGGACACGGACACCGGCGCCCATGCTGTCACCTGCTGATCATCGCTATGTGACTCCATCGCGCACACGGCACTAGAGCCACGGTAGGAGTCGCGTTCGTCGTGGCGAACGAGATCGTCGTCCACGAGCGCACGGTGCAGGAGCGCATCATCACCGGCGGCAACACGGTATGGCCAATGCTCACTGCCACGAACTACGTCGAGTGGGCTCTAGTGATGCAGATCAACACGGAGGCCAACCTGATGTGGGACGCGGCGGAAGGCAACACCAGCAGCGTGGCCAACGACAAGGCTGCGCTCGCGGCACTCCTGCGCTCAGTGCCCCCCGAGATGGTGGGTGCGCTCGCAGTGAAGGGCAGGACCAAAGCCGTGTGGGACGCGGTGCGCACCACGCCTCGGAGCTAATCACGTCAAGGAGGCCACGGCGCAACGGCCGCGCAAGGAATTCGATTAGATCGAGTTCCACGACGGGAGACCCTCGACGCGCTCACCATGCGCATCATGCACCTCGGCGACACGGTGGAGGAAGTGAAGATCGTGCAGAAGATCTTGCGCGTCGTCCCGGAGCACTACGCACAGTTGGCATGCTCCATCGAAGCCCTCCTCGATCTGAACACCCTGTAAGTTGAAGAACTGATCGGGCGTCTGCGTTCCTCGGAGGGACGTGGGCACGTGGCGGGGGATCGACGACGACACAGCGCGCGAGCGGCAGCCTCTTCCTGAAGGAGTTGGAGTGGGAGGCCTGCAGGAAGCAGCGCGAGCAAGGGCAAGGCTCCGACGCCAGCGGCAACAGTCGCAAGAAGGGCAAGCCCAAGAACAAGACCGGCAATGGCGGCAACGGTGAACGGGACATGTCCCACGTAAAGTGACCATATGGGTCACTTCTCCAAGCAGTGCCGGGAGCCGCAGAAGGAACGCAAGGGGCGAACAAACCTTGTGCAAGGTCAGGAAGAGGAGCAGGCGTTGCTGATCATGAGCCTGGAGTCGCTCACCGTGGTACGTCCCAGCGCGCTGTCCGTCGAGCACGTCCTACTCAACGAGGAGCGATCCAATGCTACGGCGACGAAGCAGGATGGTCACTACGACACGGCTTGGTTCATGGACTCTGGCGTCAGCAACCACATGTGTGGGCGGCATGAATTCTTCTCCGAGCTGGACCCGAGCATTCTCGGCTTCAACCGACAGGTGGACGTGGTCGAGGAAGGCCCATCTCGCCTGGCCCCCGCAGTCACATAGGCGAGCATGTAGATGTTGTTAGATGATATTGTTTAAACTTGATGTAATCTCAACTATCTTCTATCTCTATTCCCTCTCGTAAGCTATTTAGTTCTCTCTTCTACGCAGCTATATCCTAGCGATCGGCCTTTGCTTGTACGCCGCGAATAGGGGCTTTCCCGTCGCACATAAATAAACACCATGCGGCTCCTTACGAGGAGTAGGAACCCTTCCAACCCAATATGGTATACAGAGCCAACATCTTCCCAGACTAACTATCGGTCATTCTACCTCCACCGCCATGTCTTCCACTTCGACCACAATCATCCTCAACCTCGGTGCTCCGCCGTCCGGGAAGTTGACTAGGGGAAACTTTCTTCTATGGAAAGCTCAAGTAATGCCCGGCCTACGAGGAGCGCATGTCACAAGGTTGCTCAATGGAGTATAAAAATATATCAAATGTTAAAGAAATATGAGGCATATAACTAGCTAACATGTAGAGAAGGTGAACTATCAATGTGCAAAGTAACTTGGGGCGAATGACCAATGTATCGCATGCTTGGGGTTTGCGTATCCTGTAGGCAAGTTTCCAAACTTGATGGACTAGAGGAAATAAACATTTCTAGTAACTACTTGACTGGTGCTGTCCGCCAGATGATTCTCAGTAAAGATTCTTCACCTTCATCAATGATGATTGTTTTAATGGCCTCCTGGCCTGGTATATCTCGACCTCACTGAAGACACAAAGCTCCACTATTTGTGGTTCATTTTTTCGGTAGACACTGGTTTAAAAACGACTTTTATCAGGTGACCTATTGTCTAGTAGGCTTGTATTTATATTCTCACTCTACGTAATTTGAGTCATGGTATGTGTAGCCTTATTATTTACATTGTCATTGTGCTCGTGTTCCAATAGTCCATGCATTTAGTCGGGTGATCGAGCGGATCATGAAGGCCTTCATGGCAACATATTCAAGGATCACAATGATTCCTACTAATGGCATAATGCAAAGAGCCATGTGGGTGCAGTGGCATTTCTTGCGATCGAAATAGTCGTGTCACAAGAATCAAGCCTATGGCCTTGGGTATTGTTAGTAGACAATGGGAAGGTGTCTCCATACTCGATCCAATAGAGGAACTAAACATCTCTTTGTAACTACATTACTGGTGTTGTCCGCCAAATGATTCTAAACAATGACGTCTTCACCTTCATCAAAGAGGATTGTTTGACCGGCCCACCTAGCCTTGTATATCTCGGGCTCTAAGTGTGAAAACACCAAATTCAACTATTAGTGGTTAAACTTTTAGGTAGACAATATTTAAAAAATGGCTTGTATTAGGTTATCAAGTATCTAGTAGGCTTCATTTTTATATTCTCACTCTAGTATCATTGTCGTTTCAATCATGACAATTCACTCATATCGGAGAAAACATGGGAGCGGGGCAATATTTTTTCCATGTTTTAATTTATATGCATATCTTTATCTTTACCTAATATTAAAGGGAGGAGGCTTTCATAGTTCTCTATAAGTCACTCCTTTATATCCGTTGATTTTGTGTAAACCATAAAGATGGATGGCCGAGATTTAAATATAGATCTATACAACGAATCAGGCAATATAACAAGGAAAGGGGGGAGATTTCTTGGTGTTCGTAGGCCTGGAGTCCTCCCTCTTACAGTACATGCTATTGCATTCAGCCAATAATAAATACGGAGAAAACCACAGAGGCTACACGATCAGCTACGACAAAAGTAAAAAAACGACAAGGCATATGCCAATGGCATAATCTGAGGACCAGCTATGGCCGCCCCAGCCCGGGGACGTGTTCTGGCGCTACCTGTTCGCAGTTGCTCTGTTCCTCGGGACCGGCTCATCGTGCGACCTCAATAGTGGCGCCCAAGCCCAAGTTCATTCCCCGGAGTCACGACAGGTGGGATGCATCAGGAGTTCAGGACCTGCGAGACGAGATCATGAAGGGACGGGTTCAGGTCAGACGAGCTCAAGGTATCCCGGTTCGACGTGAGATTCCTAGACGGACGCAGACGACACCACGTTGGCTGAAACTTGATGACGTGCTAGCAGGACCTTCGAACAAATCGGACAGTGCAACCATTCCAGCTCGATGGGACCATGGAGCTCCGGATCAAAATGACAATGATGACGGGAAGACATTAACAAGGCCGCTGCCTCCCTGCAATCTACTGCTAACGCGACGGCTTGCACACCACACCTCTACGCCACGCTGCTGAGATCGCCTCAATCATACGGATTTTTTGGCAGCGCAATCCGTGGGCCGTGGCGGCTGGCGACGACGGCGGCGAGTGGCGATGCCCGGCGCGCCCTTGACCACCACAACACCCACCTACACCTCAGCGCCAGGGTAGTGGCCGATGACGCTCGCGGCGGAAACTACCTCCTCACTTCCTGTCTCCTGAGTAGCCAAATCCCTTGTAGTCTCCACGGTGACGGTGTCTGGGCTTGAGCCTGTGCGTAGGTGTCTGCGTCGGCTTGTCGATCCTTCTGGGTCGATGGAGTACAACACACTAGCAGCGGAGCAATGGGCTTGATGTGTGCGTCAATTCGTGAGCATGGGCTTATACGTGCAACGTGCGTCAAGATGAACCTAATAACTCCTAACGCAAGGTGCAGGGCAGCGAGGGCCATTACTATGTACGTGATGAAAATAAAAAATCGTTTGGGCTGGGGGAGCCGCTGCCCTGCCTGACGTTGACGTAGCTCCGCCATTGATCGGAGGTACAGATCTCTAAGTGCTGTATTTTCAGTTTCTTGGACTACAGGCTCTTTGTATGTATGTACCATATATATTTACTGATTTATTTGTGTTGCAAAGCTGTAGACACACTTTTGATATATGGCAGATATGATGATGGACTCCAAGTAGCAAAATAGTACTCAGACTATGAGGGTGTTTGTTTCCAGGGCCTTATTGGTTTAGGGACTTAAAAAGTTCCCTATAAGTCTCATCTAAACCAAACATGAGGGACTTATAGGGACTTAAAGTGGGCATTTGAGACATATGAAATAAGACTTTCAAGGAGGAACTTATAGGGACTTATAGTTATAATATGATCTTTTAGTCCATGTTAAGTCCCAGGAACCAAACAAGTAGAGACATTTAAGGGCCTTGGGACTTATAAGTTGGGACTAAAACAAGTCCTAGGAATTATGAACCAAACAGGGTCTATACTTTTTGAGGAAGATTTCATTCGTATTGTATTCTCACAGTTATTTTGTATTGATCAGACAAATTTCAATGGTAACTGAATTTTGATTTGTACAGTTTTTTCTTGAAATAGAATTCTCCATCCTACTCCAAACTTTGGTTTCTAAAAAAGAGTAGCTCAAAGGAGCAAATGGATGGAGAAATGTGCTTAGAAAAAAGGAACTCAACAGAGCTAATGAACCATGAAGAAGTTGAGAACAACGCATAAGCTTCAGATTAATTCTCCAAAACCATTATGCGTTTGATGATTCTTATTGATAAAACAAGCATAGACAGTTTTTGCCTAAGAACTTTGACATAGCTTAGTTTAGCTAAGTAGACTGCAGATTACTAGATTCGGAGAGGTTATAGCATGACCACATTAAAATTTATTTTGCTGCAAGTTTTTCTTGTGATGCAAATAATTTGTATTGTGGGAGAGTGTGTATGGTTTCTTCAGCTATGTGTTTACCCCGTCATAAGCACGTCCGTACTAAAATCGAATGTTCCCGTGCTCTTTGTTAAGACAGAAGAATATACTCAGATTTGATAACAAATCTCTATGAGTCAATTAACCATGTATGGGGCTGCGTCAAGGTGACGTGAATGATTTACCAATGTAAAATATAGGGTCCATCAACATAGCCCAAACAAAACTACTCAGCCGCATAATATTTGGGAGTGCCGCCTTAGGAAATCAAAGACATGATAACGCCTTTATGTTTCCAGGTCCTCGAGTGGCATTTTTTTAGAATAGTACAATCAAAGTCGCTCACATACACGAGCATAGAATCACCTCTATGAATGTACGTATGCACATCCTACCCTTATGTGGACCTTCGACTGACTGAGCAGGCGTATCATCTTGAGATTAATAAAGTTGTCACAGGCGCCAGTTTACAAAATTGCCTATATATGACGCTTCAGGCGCCAAATAGGCTTGGATTAAGGCAGAGTGCTCCTATATGATGCTTGTTTGTGTCGGAATAGGGCGTGTGACGCAGATGCTGCAGTCGGTACACTTTCGGCCCAAATGTCATGTAGCATCTACTTTTCTTCCCAAAGATCTCCCACAATTTGGTTTTACAGAATGGTCTTTGGTTACCCCCAATTATCTTGGTTTCTAGGACGGTTTTACGCTTTCTATAAAAAGGTCATTCTTTAGAGGAAAACCTCTTTATATTTACATAAAAATTTTGTTAAAATTTAATGGACATTCAAAAAACCAAGTGAACATTTATATTTTTCTGCAGAACACTTTCGTAAAAGAAAATCAACGTGTAAAAATGTTCATCGTGAACTAAAAAAGTCCACCGTATTTAAAAAAGGTTTGTTGTCTATTAGGAAATATTCACATGCTTAAAAAACAGTTCATCCTGTATTCCAAAGATGTTTAATGTGCATTTAAAAAATATTCATCATTTACTAAAAACAGTCCACCTTGTTAAAAAAAGTGTACACTCTATGTTGATGAATATTCATTGGGCAACTTCACTGCATGTTTAAAAAATATTCACCATGTATTAAAAAATGATCACCAGGCTTTCAAACATATTCACAACATACTTTCTTCAGAAATATTCATATGCACACAAAGACAAATGTGTTTTTACTAATGAAAAAGGGAATAAATAGGGAAAGGAAAAAGAGTAAATAAAAAAATTCAAAATATGAAGAGAAAAATGAAAACCAGAAAGAAAAAATAACTAAATCAAAAAATAATATGGAGCAAAGCAAAAAGCCAAAGAACTATGGCAAACATAATGAAATAAGCAGTAGAAGAGAAATAAAAATCCTATAGAAAGCCAAAAAGGAAAATGTGGAGCAAAAAGTACTTACAACAACAAAAATACCCAAAAAATAGACTTGAAAATAACCCCCCCCCCTCCCCACACACACACACACATAAAAAAAATTAAATCATAGCACAACAGCAACACTAAAGGATTGAAAAATGGGACATCCCTGAATGTGCTTAACATGTGGATCAAATACGGTGCTGATTAGGATGTCCCGAAGTGTGTGGGGATCTCCCATCTGCCGCTCTTTGCAGCATATTGGCGGCATAACACACAGGTGGCCCTCGACTGGGCCGACCATTGGCGCATGTAGTGAAGCGAGTGGGTGGATGTTTGCAGTCAGTTTGAGAAACATGCACTAGAACAAACTGATACATGTAGCAAACCAAATCGAGGTACTATAACTTACATGCAGAGTTTGTGTAATGAATTTTTTAAAGAAAAGTCTTAGAACAATTATTAAAAATTAAGAACATCTTTTGAATTTTCAAACTTTTTTTAACACGATTTTTTTTGTAATTATGAACATATTTTAATTTTCCGAACATATTCTCAAATCACAAACTAAATTTGGAAATGCTAACCTTTTTTGAAATTCTTTTTTTTTTCATTTTTGATCTTTTTTCAAGAGCATGACCATTTTTTGTAAACATGATGTTTTTGTATTTGTAAACAAAATTTGGAAAATGTGATAATTTTTTTAATTTTCAATAAAATTTGAAACACATTCATTTTATGAAAATATCTGGAAGATTTCCTGAATGCCAAACAAATTTAAAATTCCAAACATTTATTTTCAATTTTTGAGTGTTTTAGAAAAAGAAACGTCTCCCTTTGTGGTGCCTAAAACGCCTTATATTAGTTTACATAGGGAGTATTTGTAAAATAAAAATAAAAAATAAAATAAGAACGAAATCAAAGAAAATTGGCAAAAGAAACAGCTAGAACAAGAAAAAAAAAAGAAAATGAGTAATGTCAGCACATGAGCCTTGCTAATGGTTCCCAAAACAGGTAAAGAACCAGAATTAACCTTCTGGAAGGTTGGCAAAACCCGTGTGTACGCTAGCTAAAATTGGGCCGGCCCACCCAACCGCTAGGGTCCCGTCCTCTCTCCATTGGAAACTCTAGCAATTTGACGCTTAATTCTTCAAATAGGGTTTGCATTGTGCCGAGACGATTTTGGAATTATCTTGGGAGAGGGAGATATTTGGCCATGTGCCATGATGGGTGGCGAGAGAGAGAGGGAGAATCAAAAGGCCCGCTTGACTTTATTTCGGGCTAACATGCTTACATTTCTTTTATTCATGAACATCCAATTTTGGAATTCATGTGACTGTAAACCAAAGAAATGTCCCCTTTCATGATATTTTTATCATATTTGTATATCAGTTACTCATTTCATGTTTTTATTTATTCTTCGTTTGTCTATTTTAATTTGTTTGTTTTCTTTTCTTTATAATTTAGATTTTAGTTTATTCGTTGCAGCTCTATAATTCACACAATTTGAATTGTATTATCACTTGTAAGCATGCATCCTTTACTATGACCGGATCCATACACATACACATGGGGATTTCCTTTGCATTGATTGCTAGTAAATCTTCTTGCTATTACTTCAGGCCAATCCGATGCAACAAACATGTTGAGACGGGGGGCATTGTTTTAGTGGATTTTGCTTGGTGGCAGGCGGTAATCGTGTCTATTTTGGAAGCTGCGCATTTTGTACTGTGACCTGATAGGACTGCTATGTTTGTATTTTAGGACAATCATAACACTGCTATGTGAAACATTTAGATTTCTTTTAATCCTATTAATTGTATATTAACCAATTCCACTGTTATTATTGTTGTATCTCTATGATTAATATGGAGGCTCATATGATGTTTCCGATTAGTAAAAATAAGGTATAAGATAGTATATTACTATCTTTAGCAGCGCGCTCGACTAAAAGGAAACTATTCCATTCCTAATTAACAAGATTGATGCCACTAACAGGTGTGACTTATAATGAAAATATCGCCAGGTCACAGAAAAACGTGACACTAGAAAAATACTCGAAAATATTTCATGAAATAAATTAGATTTGTGTCATACTCGTTAGCACACTGTCTATTTTCTGAAGTTGTGGGTTAAATACCTTATATTATGCTTTTTTGATTTTCATCCATTTTAAATTTTTCCACTATTTTCATATGAAGTGATTGTTGCTAATTTCTTTCAAAATTTAAAATTTTATTCAGGTTTTGGAGATGGAAATACGGAAAAAGGATTTAGAGGGTTGGTCATCGGACGATTTTTAAGTGATACGAGAGTTGGGAGAAAAGATTTTTGCCCCCGTGATTTTCTCTCATGTCACGAAAGATTTGGAGAAGTGTTTCCTTATCTGGCCGAGGCAAGAGGTGACCGGTTGCAGCTTCCTTTATTTACAAAAGCTAATTATTTGGTCCCACCATTTAATAAAATCAACAGTTCATATATATCCTTATCTACCGGAGGTAAGAGGGACCATGTTAAAATGCTTATAAAATAAACATAATCCTTGCTCGCTACTCCCTCCGTTTCTAAATATAAGGTGTATTATTTTTAAAAAAAGTCAAACTTCTCCAACTTTGACCAAGCTTATAGAAAAAACCATCAATATCTAGAATACCAAATCATCATCACTTGATTCACCATGAAATATATTTTTGTATTTGATATATTTAGTATTGTAAATCTTTATATATTTCGCTATAAAGTTGGTCAAACGCATAGACCGTTTGACATTTTAAAAAACTAATACACCTTATATTTAGGAACGGAGGGAGTACATAGCACGGTGCATTAGTGGGGTGTCCACAGGCCGAGCCTAAATGTTCGGCACATTACACCCTTCCATGTCTATCCATAACAAATGGATCTAAATGTAGTAACAAATAAATATGATTGCGCCGATCTGACTGACGATTGGCAAATCCGAACGATGAAGGAATCGAAAATCATGAAGGAAATTATTACTCAAATCCAACCCAATCAAGCTCAATCGTTCGATTCATAATTATATTACTAATTGACAAGATACGCATGCATCAACCTCTATGATATATAGAAGGCCGTGAGGAGATCCAGATTGATCATCCTGCAACAGCGGGCAGGTTGCTCGCACCTAACAAACATGGCAAGACAGTTCGTCGTGATGGCGATGGTCCCGTTGCTGCTGCATATCCGATACACCACCGCTTATTCAGCAGGTGGCATGAGTTCTGCAAGGACAGAAGGCAAAGTAGGAAGTTTCCCTCCACCAATCCCGGCGGACCCCTTACCATCAAGCCTGAAGTCCTCGTTCCCGTTGCCGCCACCAGTGCAAGCCCATCCTCGCCGCTATCACCCGCCAGCAACACCACCGCTGTATTACATGCCACCTCACTACCACGTGCCGCCACCGGTGCACGCCGACCTCGCTTCCTAGTTAGTAACACTTAAGCTACTATATGTATGCACCAGGAAGGTGCATTCAGTTCTTGCACTTTAATTTTTGTGAATCATTCGCCTCCTTGCTCTGTTGTAATGATAAATATAATTATCAACCAGCAACAAAAGGCTACCATGTCTACCTAGAAAAAGGAAGCGCATCACCATTAGAGGCTCTACCTTCAAACATGATATTACAGTTTATAGAAAGAAGTTCTATGTCTAATTTCACTGATGATTGCTCCATAAACACCACTGTTGTTTTTCTATATGTCACTTATAACTTGATTGGAGTCCGCTGCTATTACCACGTTTTGGATCATCCAATCTTGGCCAAACATAGTCCTTCCCGACAAGCAATCGGCTCAAGTGTAGCCACATCTGTTATGCCGTTTACAACCTAAGCTAAACTGCCCATGTAGTTTCTAAAAGTATCCCGACAGGCAGCAGTCAGCAGGGGCAGCCCCTCTCTCCAGCGATCAGGATACTGGCGGATCCACATGAGGCTTAGCGAATCCCTGTTACTCCATACAGGAAGAAACTCGAGACCAGCAATGAAACGATTGATGAAAGCATAAGTTTATGGCGGGCTTTGATAGACTTCTTCGTGTGTGGCCTTTCTTCCTGCCCACCAAATTCCCGAAATGTCACTGCTAGTTTGGTAAACGTCACATGAGATAAAGAATCAATCATGGCGAAATTCCACTGTTTTGCATTTGGCTCTGTCTTCTCACGTAAATGTTCCGCTAGGTCATCATCAACCAGGGCCCAAATTCATCTCGCCATTGAAAACTCGAGCAAAGAGTGAAGCCATGAATCTTGTGCACCGCATAGTCCACATGAACTTGAGGTGCCCAACTTCCTATGTGTCCTGATATCATTTGTTGGCAAAGATTATTTTGCTAGCCGCCATAAAAACATTTGAGTTTTACCGGGATCCATTGTCTTCCATAGAAGATTCCAAGGCTTTTCATTACGGTCAAAGCTCGATGACCCTGCTGTCCCTTCTAGCCATGCATCTCTCCTTCTTTTTGTGTGTACCAACATGTTATACACGCAGACCGTTCCATCCATGTCAAAGCTCGATGACCCGCTGTCCCTTCTAGCCATGCATCCCTCCTTTTTGTGTCTACCAACATGTTATATACAGACCATATGGAGAAGCTCCCATTCTTTTCAAAAAACCAATCCCAAGTATCACGGATATCCATATTTCGCACAATGTATTGCGTAATATTGCTGGAATATAAGGGCATGTACAATGGTGCTATTTTAGGACTGCCACGTAGGATCAATGATGAGGTGGAAGAGAGAGAACTCATAAGAAAAGACTTGTCTTCTCTTATTTAAGAGAAGACAAAAGATGATCTCTTAGCACAATATGTCTCACCACGTTTTTAGGAATTGCTAGTTATTGAAGATAAGGCTAAGAGATGACCCATTATAGACTTTTTTTCCCTCTTTAAATTACATGCAAAACTTAAGATAAGGCTATCTTATTAACCATTGTATATGCCCTAAATTGGGAGACAAAACTCCTGTAGCCGGACAACATCCCACGTGGCTGAGGCATGACCAATCAAATCAGAGACAAGAACAGGTGGGTTATTTCCGTGTTTGCCGTACGGCCACACCATCTCGCCTCTAGGTAAACAATTGTCAGTCCATATTTTTGTATCCTCACCATCTTGAATCCGGCATATTAATCCTCTTCTCAGGTTGGATGTGTGTGATCTCTTATGCACATCTCTTTCTTAAGTGGGCCGATTCGGTAGCCCAACGTGCACTTTTTGGCTGTTTCCGAAGTTTATTTTTTCTTAAGATTGGGACGGTGGACTTTTTGCATGATAATACGTGTCTCATTTATATTATAAAGATCATAGTACAACTCCAGGCTAGATGCAGACCTTCACGAGGTGCCGTCGATGCTCCTGACAGGCCGCAGACTGAGATGCTGTTGCGAAGCGAACCCTTGGAGCGGAGGTCATCCACCATGCGGCACGATAGCAGGTTTGAAACGTTGTCGTCCACATCCTCGTGCGGCAGGTTTACAGGTTCGAAGCGTTAGGCAGCTGAGGTGATCTCGTGCGGCAGGAGTGCACCCACCTCGATCTTGGCCTTGCCGGCCTCCACATCCTCGCGCTGAGGTACTTGTCAAAGAAATCCTCATCATGCTTCTTGAAGAGGAACTTGTAGCGCCACATGGCCAAATTCACAGGACATGGCATCAGACCATTAATTTTATTTTATCATCATTCCCTCAAAAAAAAAATTGGTTTAGTCATACATACATGCTAAACATCTTTATTTTACTAACCTTTTTAGGATAGTGGTATCCCCAGCCCATCTTTTTTGGACATGGCATCAGACCTAGAAGGTTACAAGTTTCTTGCGAAGCAACCTATGGTTGAATGGTTATTTGGACAGCGGTATCCCTAGCCCACCACGGTTCAAGTCCTTGTGCTCGCATCTATCTTGTATTTATTTCAGGATTTCCGGCGATGCATGTTCAGTGGGAGGAGACGTTTCCGTCAACTCTGAGGCCCCTACGTTGACTTTGTAAAATCTCTAGATCATATGTTGGCCCAGTCTCTCGAATGTGCTTATAGGGATATGGTGTGTGTTCACAGGGATAAGTGTATGCGCGTATAGGGCCGACCATGGGCCTGTGCGGGCTTGCGACCGCACAGGGTCCCCAAATTCCAGGGGCCCCCTATTCTGGGCCATTGTCTAGTATATTTTTTTATTTTTGGCCCTGTTTCACAGCTAGCACAGGCCCATGGCTCTCCCAAACTGGGCATTCTCCTAATTTCCTGAATGACCCTTTCCTGAGTCTTGGATCAACACAGCTTGCCGCCAATCGATCGATCTATCCATCTTCCCGACATGAACTGACGGAAGTTCAGCGCCGCCATACAGAGATGGAGGCTAGCGGCGTTGTCTACTTTGATCGCTTCGTTTCCTGCCCGGAGGAGTAGCCTATAGGCCATAGCCCTGGTCGCATGAGGAATTTCCTTATGGTACAGCAAGCCATCCGCGCACTACATCGCAAGGTCCCTTCTATAACATATTAATATAGCCTGTGCTTTTCACTCTGTTGGATGGCCGTTCCTCGTTGAAATTATGCAGCATTTCGGTTTTGGGAACAATGGGATTCAATGCACGAATCTGTTCCTCACTGCTGCTATTACAAGGATCATGGTGGATGGATGTTTGGGTGACCTAATCTGGCAAGTTTCTTGGAGAGGCTGCTATTACAAGCGTCATGATTTAAAAAAAGCCCACAAGTAGAAACAGTCGGTCTCCACCAAGGTGAGGGCATCACCGATCTGTCCACGAGGTGTGCTCAAACTGAAAACCAATTTAAATTAGACTACTTTGTTCTGTTGAATGATTATATTAATGAGTATATTTTGTTCATATGCATCAGTTCATCATCCAAATTATTTACAGAAGATATATAGTAGGTTTAGTCTTTTTTGTTTTAGTATCTTGAGTTCTTGACAAGCGTATAATTTATGTAGTGTTTGAATTTATTCATTTTTCTTTCATAAAATAGTGTGTATTCTAGAAACTTTAGGGCCTCAATTCGCATTTCATACTGGGGCCCCGAATTTCTGGAGATGGCCCTGTGCGCTTATATATGAGCGCTTGAGCGCGGCAGTCAGTCTGATACACAAACTTATAAAATACACGATTGTGGTCATCACCCTTGCGTGGGTATGCAAATACGGTCACATTTACTTGACAAGGGAATCGATTGTTGTAAGAACTTTGACAAATAGATCTTTAAATTAGACTATTTTGTTCTGTTGAATGATTATATTAATGAGTATATTTTGTTCATATGCATCAGTTCATCATCCAATCAGGGATCTTACATTTGGTGCATTTTGGGCCATGCCCGCTCCCGCTCCACCCCCAGGCCCCGCGCCGGCGCCGGCGTTGGCGCCCGCCCCGGCCGCCCCTGGCGGCCTCCCGGTTCATGCCGCTGCCGCCTCCGCCGCATGGCCGATCGGCTGCTGCCGCCCCTGCGAAGCTCCCCTCCCCACCGCGGCCGTCGGATGCCCACCTGCCAGATCTAGATTCCCCGACGCCCGGCGGCTCCGACGCGCGCGCGTCCTCCGGATCCGAGTTCGTCCCCGAGTCGCCGTTGGGTCCTGGCCCGGGCTCGGTCGCTCCTCCACCTGCGTCATCCCTGGCGCGCATTGATTGAAGGTTGGTGGCTCGCCATTACTGCTCCACGTCGGTGGAGCGCTCCAGCTCGCCTCCTGCTGCACTTCAAGGCCAACGCCAGGCGCGTCTTCAAGGCCGGCGACAGGCGCGGGGCGCGAGGCGGACATGACCGGCGGCTGGCGCCTTGTCAAATCGCGGCGAGGCCCGCGCCACCCGACTTTGGGGCCTCAGGCATTCATGCCTCCTCCCCTCCCGCTGTGGCTTAAAGGTCGATGCTGTCGCTGCCTCGCTCCTGGGCATAAAGCGCTGCTGTGCCGAGAGCCCATCCGCTGCGATCGCTGCCTCGAGAACGGTCACCGCGCCCGTGGCTGCAAGAACCGGTGGCGGCCTCTCAGCTCTCTGCCTTGCCTCTCGTTCATCCTGCCACCACCTCTCCCTCGCCCGTCGCCTGCTGCTCCTCAGGCTCAGGAGCCCAAGTTCGGCGCTGGTCGGGGCTGGCCTCTCCCCAAACCTACGCCGGCACCGCTGCTGCTCCCCCAACCACCAGCACCCCCTCTGCTGCTCGACACCGCCACCACCACCATGCCGCATCTGGGTGATGCTGCTCTCAGGCCTGAGGAGGACTTCGTGGTCGTCCCTGCCACGCCGGAGATGCAGGCTGAAGCTGCCCTGCTCTCCACCAACGCCGCCGTTGCTTGGTTCGAAGGAGCTCGGGAGGATGTCCCCTGCAACACGGTGGCTGCTGCGTTCGCCGCCACCTTCGGCTTCAGGCAGGAGGATGTGAGTGTCGCCCGACACTACCCCGAGCAGTACCTGGTGCGGTTCTTGTACCAGCACAACTGCGCCGACGCCGTCGACCGCGGTGACTTCCTCGTCGGCAACTCCAGGCTCTTTGTCCGCGGGTGGCGGCTCGAGGCGCACGCGGACAATGAGGACATGTTGTACCATGTCCGCCTCTGCCTTGAAGGGATCCCGGTGCACGGCTGGAACAACTACATCGCCTCGTTCGTCATCGGTCGTGGCTGCTCGCAGGACTACATCGAGCAAAGGTCGGTGCGTAGGGACGACACGCGCGACCTCTCGCCCTGGGCATGGACGTCTGACCCCAACCGCATCCCCAAGGTGAAGTGGCTCACCTTACCGGCTCGGGGCCATCGGCGTCGCGGCCGTCGTGGCCTCCGGCACCGCGTGCTGGTGCACCTTGATCTGCTGAAAGACCACACCAAGGCCAACGATGACGACGACAACCCGCCTCCTGCGGAAATCCAGGAGTACACTTGGTACCGGCGCTGTGTGGATGGCATGGTGGGACGCGGTGAGCGCCGTGCCGCCCAGGGCAGAGATGAGAGGAGGCCACCTCGCCGGGATGATGAAGACGACCGTGACAGCCGGCGGGGCCGTGGTGCTCCACGTCCACGCGAGGGATGGGGCGCCCGTATCCGGCGCTCCCTCTCCAGGGGAGCCACTGATCGCCAGCGGACGGAGGGGCAAGACCGCAGCCGCGACCATTCTGGTGGGCGGCGTCGGAGCGACGCCCCTGCGATGGCCGGCCTCGCGCCTGCTCCTGCTAGCGTCGCGCCCGCCACGGTCCTTCTGGGCTCCGGGTCCACCAGCGCTGAGGAGAACCGTGCCCTGGAGTTGCTGCCGGTGCGTGGGCGTAGCCCGGCACGCCAAGTCTCGCCACGGGCTGTGCGCCGGCGCGCCCAGGAGGCTCTCACGCCGCCAGCCTCACCCCCTCTATCCCCCACGTCGGTGCTGCCACGTCAACTCCTCTCCAAGCGAGACGATCCCAGGGCGTCGGCCATCTCTCTAGCGGCTCAAAACCCGGCGGTGACACACCTCTGCTCGCCCATGGTGCTTCTTCCGCCTTTGTCGCCGGCCAGGCCGCCGGGCTTCGAGTCGTCGCCCACTCCTCCCCTGGTCTCCAGCGGCCCGGTGCGACGCACCCCCTCTTCGGTGCAAAGGCGCAGAGCGGTTGCGAACATCCAGCCAGCTAGTGTTGGCCTGGCTGTGCTCTTCGACGAGAGGCTGGAGCCGATTCTGCCATCCCCGCATCCACGCCGCCGCGTCCACCTGCTGCTCGTCGCAAGACGCTTGCGGGTGTTACCATCTCCAAGTCCGCTGCGGGTCTCTCCCTGCACAGGACATGTGTGAAGAACAAAGCCCCTGGGCGTGCCAAGGAGGCGCCTGCTACCAAGGCGGCTGAGCTGCTGGTTTGCCGCAGCCTGGGAATAGTCAAGAATGGCGAAGATGTTACAGCGGCGGCCTTAGATGCTTTTGCAGACAAGTTCAAAGACACACTGCCCCCGGAGGTGATCAGCTCCATGCGTGAGCTTTTCAAGCTTGATGATGTGCAGGCTGCTGGAGTGGAGGATGCGCTTATCCAGCACGGTGGGGCTGGCGCCATCGACCTGGATGGACCTGAGGATGCGGCTGGAGCCTTGTTGGCTGCAATCTGATTGATGGTCGTTGTTCTTTGGGTTTAGTAGTTCCCAATGTTAGATCAACTTCATGTGTCTGTAGTGTGGTGCGTGCACAAGGTGCAGTGTCATGTTTTCTTCTGGTGTCTTTGTAGCTCCAGGAGCTTTGCTAAGCTCAGAGTTGGGTTCTGTCAGCCCAGCTTGCTGCTGCTTTTGCATGTGTGTGTGGCTGATGGATGTTCATCATGCCTCTGTGTGTACTCCCTATTATCATGTTAGAGCAAGCTATCAATGTTTTATGTTGGAACGTCCGAGGCCTCAATTGTCCGGATCGATGGTCTACTGTCAACGCCACCATCACCTTCTCCTCCTGTCATATTGCATGCCTTCAGGAGACGAAACTTGTCAATGTCGACGTGTTCACGGCCTCCTTCCTTGGGGGAAACAGACTGCGCAACTTTGCGCAGAGGCCAGCCGAAGGCACAAGGGGGGGGGAATGCTTCTGCTTTGGGATGACCAATTGGTGGACCTAGTTGACATCAACTACACCACCTTCTGTTTATCCGCGATGGTCCGAGTCTGAAACTCCGACGTGCAATACAAGATCACCACCGTTTACGGCCCCACCGACTCTTCTCGCAAAGACGCTTTCTTCGCGGAGCTCATCAACCAAAAACCACCTGGCGGAGTCCTATGGCTTGTGGCAGGAGATTTCAATCAAATATATCGCGCGCGCGACAAGAGTAATAGAAACATTAACCGGAGTCGCATCAACCGGTTTCGAACGGCTCTCCAGAGTTGCGAGTTGAAAGAAATTCATCTACAAAATAGGAGGTTCACCTGGAGCAACGAGAGGGAAAACCCGACCTTGTGCAAACTTGATTTGTTCTTCTGCAACGCTGAATGGGACGCCGCCTTCGGCACCCACGTGCTCCACGCCCTATCTTCCTCCCTTTCCGACCACTGCCCTCTCCTTCTCGCAGATGACAAAGGCCCGATGAGACCCAAGACCTTCAAGTTCGAAAACTTCTGGGTCTCCATGCCGGGTTTCATGGAAGTTGTTAGCAAGGCTTGGGATGAGCAGCCTCCGCACTCTGAGCCGTATCAGATCTTGTTCCACAAACTAAGAAAGGTTGGACAGCGCCTTTCTGAGTGGAGTAGGGGACTCTTCTCAAAGGCAAAAATTCAGCTGCATGCGGCCCTTTTGGTGATCCTGCACCTTGACATTGCGCAAGAAAACAGACATCTTTCCCCCGACGAGGTTGATCTAAGGGCTAGGCTTAAGAGGAGGGTAATAAGCCTGGCCGTGCTTGTGAGGGCTCGGAAAAAGCAATGCGCGAGAATTGCTAACCTCAAGGAAGGAGATGCAAATACCAAATTCTTCCATCGCCGGGTCAATGCAAGGAGGAGAAAGAATCATATCCTCAGGCTAAAGCATGGCCAGGGTTGGGTCACTAACCATGATGCTAAGGAGAAGATAATTCATGACCACTTTCTCTACGGTCATGAGGAGAGGGTCTTTGTCAACAAAAGACTTCAACTGGGACGAGCTCAACCTGGAGTCTCACGAGTTGGAGCTGCGCGAGCTTGGATCGCCCATCACCGAGGAGGAGGTGCTTGGGGCATTAAACGAAATGCCCAATGATAAGGCGCCAGGTCCGGACGGCTTCACGGGCATTTTCTTCAAGAAGTGCTGGGGCATAATCAAGCATGATGTGATGAGGGTGATTCTCCAGTTTGACTCCTTACACACGTCCGATCTACACTGGCTCAACTCTGCCAACGTCGTGCTTCTGCCCAAGAAGGAGGGAGCTGATGGTATTGGCGATTATAGACCCATTAGCCTTATCCATGCTATCGCCAAAATCCTCGCGAAGGTGCTATCCCTCCGCCTTGCTCCGCACATGAACAAACTTGTCTCCAACGCTCGAAGCGCCTTCATCAAGACGAGAAGCATACACGATAACTTCATGTGCGTGCGCAACTTTGCCCGCCGGCTCCATAAGTGCAAGACTCCGTCGCTCCTGTTCAAGCTTGACATCCGAAAGGCATTTGATTCGGTCAGATGGGAGTATGTGCTGGACCACCTCCGACGCCGTGGGTTCCCATGCAAATTTCGTAACTGGATTGCGGCGCTTCTTTGCACCTCTTCCTCGAGGATCATCCTAAATGGTGTGCCCGGCCCGCCAATCATTCACGGTCAGGGCCTTCGCCAGGGGGACCCAATTTCACCGTTGCTATTCGTCATCGCCATTGATCCGCTACAACGGCTCCTTGACTTGGCTACCCGCAAGAAATTGCTCCACCGGATCCGTGGAAGAGGTGTCATGGTGCGTACCTCACTTTATGCGGATGATGCCGCGGTGTTCATGGCCCCTATAAAAAAAGACATTGACAACTTCTCGGCAATTTTACGTGGTTTTGGGGAGGTCACCGGGCTATGCACCAACTTTCACAAGAGCTCCGTTGTGCCTATCCGGTGCAATAACCTTAACTTGGGACACATTATGCAAAGCATGCCGGCCACTGTGGCTTCCTTCCCTCTACGGTACTTAGGCCTCCCGCTATCCATCTGGCAGCTGAAAAAGGCGGATTTCCAATTTCTTGAAGACAAGGTGGCGAGCAAATTGGTTACGTATGAGGGGCAGAACATTACTACCATTGGGCGCACGACATTAGTAAAATCGGTCATCTCCTCACTTGCGGTCTACTTCATCACCTCCTTGATTGTCCCTCCGTCCATCTTGCAAAATGTGAACAAGCTGGAGCGTGCTTTCCTGTGGTCCGAGTCGGATAAGACCACGGGAGCAAAGTGCAAGGTTAATTGGAATATTGTCTGCCGCCCATCGAAGTACAGTGGCCTTGGAGTCCTTAACACCGCCAAGTTTGCTCGCGCCTTGCGACTGAGATGGCCTTGGTTCGAATGGACGGAGCCAAATAAGATGTGGGTCGGTTTGGGCAACCCTTGTGACGAGGCGGACATGTCTTTCTTCTATGCCTCAACCACCATTTCTGTGGCTAATGGGGCCAAAACGCCCTTCTGGGAATCCCCTTGGCTACAGGGAGCCAAACCAAAAGATGTTGCTCCCCTAATTTTTGAGGCCTCCATGAGGAAAAATTGGAAGGTGCGCGAGGCCCTCAAAAACAATGATTGGATTCTCAAGATCAACCCCTCCACGACCGTCTCCATCGAACACATCCGGTAATTCTTCACCCTTTGGATGCTCTTGCACAACTTCCATCTTGATGAGCTTTCCGAGGATTCCATTATATGGAAGCACATGGCTGATGGGTGCTACACCGCCGCCTCCGCATATCAAGCGCAATTCCTCGGGCTAGTTCTCTCCCCCATGGAGCACATGATTTGGAAGGCTTGGGCGCCTCCAAAGGCAAAGTTCTTCGCTTGGCTGGCAACCCAAGATAGAATCTGGACGGCGGATAGGCTCGCCAAGCGGGGTTGGCCGAACTGTGGTCTTTGCCCTCTTTGCAAAAGGGAGCAAGAGAGTGGTCCTCATCTTTTTTTCAAGTGTCGTTACACCATCCGCCTTTGGAAGATGGTCATTGAGAAATTTCAGCTTACGCATTTGGACACCTCTTCATGGCATTTTGAGGTTTCAGTCAAGAGTTAGTGGGAAAATTTGACCGGCACAGGAGTACCCGACAGAAAGGCGATGGTCTCGATGACTATGCTCATGTCGTGGACCGTCTGGAACGAAAGGAATGCACGGGTCTTCCGGCATAAGTGTGCTCCACCGCCTATTTTACTAGCTTCCATTGCCAATGAGGCAAAGCTTTGGTTCACCGCCGGGGAAAAGAAATTAGGGGCCATTATTTTGCGCGAGTAATCACTTATGCCGTGTAAGGGTGCCTATTGTAACAAAACCTCTTCTCTACTTAATTAATATATGAGGCAAATCTTTTGCCTCGGTTTAAAAAAAAATATTTACAGAAGATATATAGTAGGTTTAGTCTTTTTTGTTTTAGTATCTTGAGTTCTTGACAAGCGTATAATTTATGTAGTGTTTGAATTTATTCATTTTTCTTTCATAAAAAGGTGTGTATTCTAGAAACTTTAGGGCCTCAATTCGCATTTCATACTGGGGCCCCGAATTTCTGGAGATGGCCCTGTGCGCTTATATATGAGCGCTTGGGCGCGGCGGTCAGTCTGATACACAAACTTATAAAATACACGATTGTACTCATCACCCTTGCGTGGGTATGCAAATACGGTCACATTTACTTGACAAGGGAATCGATTGTTGTAAGAACTTTGACAAATAGATCTTTAAAAAATGATTGCTGAGGTCAACAACAAAAGAATAGATCAAAACTAAAATTCTACTGTGTACTCGCACATGCCGCATCATAAAATAAGAAATAATATTATTTTTATTAACTTGGGACATCCATTTTATCTAGAATTTTGTACCAAAAATATCTTCAATTTATTCCTACTAGCTAGTATAGTCTTATTTTTTTTAACTTCATAGCAATCCGAGTTAGTGTTGATTAATCTTGTTTGGAATTACAGGCTACTACCTAGCTGTGGTCATCTTTTTTTGAGTGTTACCTAACTGCGGACGTCTAATGGGCGTACATGTGCGTAACAAGAAAAACTGCTCAATCGACCAGTAATTTTATTTGTTGGCTGCTAATGTATGCATTTAACTGGCAATGTTTACGCTTTATCTAACCCCACTGGAAGACCCAAGGTATTCTTTGGGTAATCAACATTTGGCTGTATTATTTTCTAGAGAATGAATGATCATGTTTCGTATGGAATCCATTCTAGCATATTCCCTAAACCTCCCTCAATTCTACAAACTGTCATGAACATTTTTAAAATGCAATGTACATTTTTTTAGTAACACAATATTTTTCACAATTTTTAAGCATTTTTTAAAATGTCACTTACTTTTTTTGAAATGTGTGAACTTTAGAATGCGTGTACATTTTTTTAATCAGATGAATATGTTTTTACAATATTCAAACATTTTTTAATGTCACGTACTTTTTTTTAAGGCATGAACATTTTCTAAATGTCAGAAATAGCAGGATATAAGTTATTTTCTTACATAGAACAAAAGAAATAACAAGATGCTATGTTTATCCTATTTAAACATCTTAGAATAAAATAAATAACAACATACTATCTACAAATTAAAAAAAACAAATAGGTACAAAAGAGGCCGCACTGACCGCAGCTCATTTCTGCTCGCGCCTCTATTCTAGTACATTAGAACAAATAGAAGAAGAAGATATAGTTATCCTATTTGGACATGTACAGGTGTACCCCTAAAAAAGTAAATGTACATATGTATATTCGACTGACTACACTGGCTTCTGCACATGCCTTGGGTTGTGGGTTTTAGGAGTGCCACAGGTGTACCCCTAAAGAAGTAAATGTACATATGTATATTCGACTGACTGACTACAGGTGTACCCGGTGGCCATACTCTGTCGTGTTAATTTTAGCTTTGTATTGACAGGAAAAGAGAGAGAACTCATAAGAAAAAGCTTGACAAGAGATGATGTCTTAGCATAATATGTCTCGTCACATTTTTAAAAATTACTAATTATTGAAGATAAGGCTAAGAGATGACCAATTGTAGGCAATTTTTTTATCATTTCTAAATTACATGTAAGACTTAAAATAAAACTATCTTTTTAACCATTGTACATGCCCTAATGTGAGTTTCTTTTTTGCAAAAGCGTGTCGCGCTGAGCGCCATCTGTCACTGATAATGGGCCCTATCCACGCTAGCATGGCACGCAAGCACTTGATACCCCGTGTACGGCATACATGACCGTATTTGCTTGCCCGTGCAAGTTCGATGATCATAATCACGTATTTTATAAGTTTGTGCATCAAACTAATTGGCGCGTGCAAGTTTTAGGTCTCCTAGTGTATTTACCTCCTTTATTTAGCCAGGTAGGGAGTTACAAAATAGTAACTCCTTTTTTTAGGATAGTAACTCCCTGCACACATGTGTTTTTTAATAACAGCTACCGTTTGGAAGAGATAGAGAGGAGCCTGCCCAGTTGGAGCCCGGTCCGCAGAGGTGGGCTCCTATGATTCCCAATCTCCGGGATAAGAAAAAAAGTTGTTGGGTCATGAGGCAAGCTAGCCTAGGGCTTGGTTTGTGTGTTGATCGATGGAGACCATGGCCGCCGCACTGGGGATAGAGTCCACCGGGATCACAACCTCAACCGATAAGGAGGGTCGGTCCAGAAGCAGCGGTGCTGCAGGCGCCGACTTCCAGAGGACCATGTGATCCAAGTACTTGTCCTCGAGCACATTTCTGGTAGCGAGGACTACCAGCAGTTTCATGCCCGCCTCCGCCACCAATGGTGCGCTAGGGGCTACGTCGATCTGGTCATCAAGTGCTCTGCCAGTAACGACCATGGCGACGGCTAGGATGAATAGGCAGCTGGGTACCATGGTCCATGGAGTTGTTTCTTCTGCTTAAGAGAGAGATGCCTTAACCAATTGATGGCTATTTTTCCTGGGTGTCACGTGTACATAGCCTGGTATGAAATCTTGTATGCAGGGGACATCAGTGCCTCATCGCATTTTGTTTTTTGGTGTTATCAACGTCACCTCCACCCAAGTTTGACTAAACTACATCACGGCCACTCCACACCTTCTTCGTTTCCACTTTGTCCCCTGCAGAGTATATGCGAATAAACGGGAGGTGGGATGGTCGGAAGGGCCAATAGCGAGGTTGGCTACAAGGAGGGGATGTCCAACTAATAATAGTTGCACAAGGGGGAGGAGGAAGATTGAGGGTGATGCACCATCACGTCCTTGTTTCCTGGTATCCGCGACAGCCCTGGCTGGTTCAGATGACGGTGGTGTGTCCGTTGGAAATATGAGCAATTTACCAAATGATTTTATTAACAAAAATACTAGATAAAGCATGACTAATATAGTAGAGATAAAACAAGTCATGTGTTCTGACAAAGAGAAGGTAAATAGCTTCCGCATATATGAACCGTAGCCTACCATACCTATAGCAGACAGTAGAACTAGTTGCATATATGAAGTAGAACCTAACAAATCTAGGGCAAGTACTAGTATGAGAAACTGTGGCAGGATATCTAACAGAAAGAAGAACACATACGGGACAGCAGCAGCAGTAGCACTGGACTTGGGATCGGTGTCCTCGCCAGCCATGTCGTCGAGGAGGTTGTCGACGTCGGGGAAGAAGTCGTCAGAGTCTGGGGCGTCCGTGACGAAGGAGTCAGTCAGTAGTCGCGCAGAGCGCTCCCCAAAAACCTTATCACCCTTCTCCCGTACAGGACTCAAAGAGGTGCGGTTTCGGAGGCCTACTGTCCCGACCTGCGGTGCACGCCGCAAGCCGGGATGAGGAAGACAGCAGCAGCTCGGAGATTGGAACCGATGGCGAGAGGAAGGAGAAGTTCTGGTGCGTCTCTCTGACAGGAGCGACCTCCCTTTTATAGGCGCAAGAGAAGGAGGCGAGAGGCTGCGCCGGGAGCTGAAGGGAACCCGGGAGATGAAACGAACAAACAGCAACCGAAGGGTGCAGCGTTCGTATTCAATATCCACTACAACAAAAAAATTCCAGCTCCCGAGTGACCTTTCGTATTGGCAAAAATTTAGACATCGGCTCGACTCATTCCCGCAACCCGCGTCGCGTCGCGTCGCGTCGCGTCGCGTCGCGTCGCGTCGCGTCGCGTCGTGACGGACGGCGGAGGAGGAGCGCGCGTGGATGTCCCTCTTGTTCGCATGCTCATACAAGTGAGGAAAGAACCTCCCTTATAAGGAGGTCCAACTCCCACTAAACTAGCAATGTGGGACTAAACTTTAGTAGTATCCCTTGCTTCGCACAAATGGGCTAAGTGGGCCTCTAGATTTATTAGGAATTTCTGAAATAGTTATTGGGCTGCCCCAATATAGACTAAATTCCAGCAATCCCTCACCCGATCCCAGATGGACACATAAATTTGCCTTTGGTTCCAAAACACTGTTTTATATACCGGTACTGCAGTGGAGACTGTTAAGTTGAACTTCCACCTAGAACTCTATGCTACACTAGTAAGCAACTTGAACAGTGGACTGGGCATTGAACTACAAGTTTTCTGCGAATCTAGCTTCACATAAAACCTTGACCGATACGTGGCTACCGTGGGTCTTCCCCGCGGGTGGAGCTTATGCGTCATACTCCGAGACCTTTCATGAGTTTACTAGAGAGAATCCTACTCTCATATATTGCGACGTTTAACAATCAGACTCATATAGGTGTGTTCTTCAAAAGATGTTCTGCAGGACAACATCCCTACTTCAAAGAGCCACTTAGAACACATTAAGATATACATCAACCTGCCATGCAGATTAGGAGAGTATTGCATCTTTATGGAGTGGTATTTTAACAGTAAGGGTACTCTCCTCCCAGTTGACCAACAGCTTGTCTTCCACATCTAATTCACGGGATCTCCGATCACAAAGAATAGGTTACCATTGTGAACAACTCATATTGTGGGTCTCATACCCATCTCCCTCGATGCATTATCTATCACATTACGTGATAGACCCTTAGTAAAAGGATCTGCCAGATTTTTAGACGTTTGGATATAATCCAATGCAATAATTCCGGAGTTTCTCATTTTTCTGACAGACTTTAACCTTCTCTGAACGTGTCCTGATGACTTCATGTTATCCTTTGAGCTGCTCACTTTCGTGATCACAGTTTGATTGTCGCAGTTCATAAGGATACCCGGTACAGGTTTCTCGACAACCGGCAAGTCAGTCAAGAGCCGGCGAAGCCAATTTTCTTCGACCGTAGCTGTATCTAGTGCTGTGAGTTCTGCTTCCATTGTTGACCTCGTTAAGATGGTCTGCTTGCAAGACTTCCAAGAAACAGCGCCACCTCCATGAGTAAATACATAACCGCTCGTGGCCTTTATCTCATCAGCATCTGATATCCAGTTTGAGTCACTATACCCTTCAAGCACCTTTGGGTGCCCGGTGTAGTGAATTCCATAATTAGCAGTGCCTTTCAAATAACGCAAAACTCTCTCTAGAGCTTTCCAATGCACATCTCCTAGTTTTGAAACAAACCGACTCAGTTTGCTAACAGCAAAAGAGATGTCAGGTCTTGTAGCACTGGCTAAGTACATAAGCGAGCCAATAATCTGAGAATATTTCAATTGATCTCTAGCAATTCTTCGATTCTTTCGAAGTAACACACTCACATCATATGGTGTTGAAGAAGGCTTGCAGTCACTATAGCCAAAGCGACTCAAGATCTTTTCCACATAGTGAGATTGAAGCAATGTAATCCCACCATCATCGTCTCTCAACAACTAGATCTCCAGAATGACATCAGCCACTCCTAAATCCTTCATCTCAAAACAACGAGATAGAAATTTTTTGACCTCCTTAATAACATTTAGATTTGTTCCGAAAATCAGTATGTCATCAACATACAAGCAAAGGATAACTCCCTCGCCCCCACCATGCCGATACTACACACATTTGTTAGCTTCGTTGACAACAAAGCCTGCAGCTGTTAAAGTTCTTTCAAACTTCTCATGCCACTGTTTGGGTGCTTGCTTGAGTCCATACAAAGACTTCAGCAACTTGCACACTTTTCCTTCCTGACCATCTAGTACAAACCCATCTGGTTGTTCCATATAAATTTCCTCGTCCAACTCTCCATTTAGGAAAGCAGTCTTAACATCCATTTGATGAACGAGAAGACCATGCGAGGCAGCTAGTGAAAGTAGAACACGAATAGTGATCAGTCGAGCCACAGGTGAGTAAGTATCAAAGAAGTCTTCACCTTCCTTTTGGGTATAACCCTTAGCCACGAGCCGAGCCTTGTACTTTTCAATAGTACCATCAGGCCTAAGCTTCTTCTTGAATACCCATTTGCATCCTATAGGTTTGCACCCATAAGGACGATTAGTTATCTCCCAAGTTTCATTCGCTAAGATGGAATCTATCTCGCTACGAACCGCTTCCTTCCAGTAGTCAGCATCTTCAGATGCATAAGTCTCTGAAATAGAACTGGGAGTGTCATCTTTGAGATACACAAGAAAATCATCACCAAAGGACTTTGTAGTCCTCTGTCTCTTGCTCCTAGTAGGAACTTCATTGTTTTCCTCCACAGGACTTTCAAAGTGTTCTATCGAAATGGCAGGTTTGGTAATTGTAACTGGTTCCTGATTCGATGAACTAGGCATCTCCTGATTAGATGAGGTAGCCATATCCTTCATGGGAAATATATCTTCAAAGAAAGTCGTATCATTCGACTCCACGATCGTACCGACATGCATGTCAGGTACCTCAGATTTTACAACCAAGAATCTATAGCCAATGCTATGAAAAGCATATCCCAGGAAAACACAATCCACAGTCTTTGGTCCAAGATTCCGCTTCTTTGGAATTGGAACATTGGCTTTCGCCAAACAACCCCATATTTGCAGATAAGAGAGTTTTAACCTTTTCTTCTTCCATTCCTCGAATGGAGTTATCTTTTTGTTCTTTGTGAGGACTCGGTTCAGGACATGACATGCTGTCAATATCGCCTCCCTCCACCATGCCTTGGAGAGACCCGATGTGTCTAACATGGCGTTAACCAAATCAGTTAGAGTACGGTTCTTTCTTTAGGCCATCTCATTTGACTGAGGTGATTAGGGAGGCGTCCTCTCATGGATTATACCATGTTCCGCACAAAAAGCATCAAATTCATTGGAAAAATACTCTCCACCACGGTCGGACCTAAGCCTCTTGATTTTTCAATCAAGTTGGTTTTCCACTTCAGCTTTATAGATCTTGAAAAAGTTCAAAGCCTCATCCTTAGATTTCAGAAGATACACACGGCAGTATCTAGTGGAGTCGTCAATTAACGTCATGAAATATTTCTTTCCACCTTTTGTCAAAACACCATTCATTTCACATAGATCTGAATGTACGAGCTCTAGTGGTGCAAGATTTCTCGTTTCCACAGTCGTGTGAGACTTACGAGGTTGCTTAGCTTGCACACAAACTTGACACTTAGTTCCCTTGACAGTGGTGAAACTAGGGATTAAGTTCAACGTCGCTACTCGCGACATGCAACCAAAATTAACATGACAGATATGATTAACAACTTTATTGTAAACGTCTGATAAGGATAAACGAAACGGACCTCCTGACTCATGGCCTTTACCAACAAAGGTTCCATACTTGGTATTACAAATTTATTCGACTCAAAGACAAGCTTGTAGCCATCTCTACACAGAAGAGATCCGCTAACAAGATTTTTATTGACGGAGGGGACATAATGCATGTTCTTCAGCCGCACGATCTTCCCCGAAGTAAACTTCAGATCGACCGTGCCAACACCATGAATAGAATCACTTGAACCGTTTCCCATCAGCACGGTTGAAGTCCCTGCGGTCTGATAAGATGAAAACATAGAAATATCACCGCATATATGCACATTAGCACCCGTGTCAATCAACCAATCAGGAGAATGACATACTGAAAGAATAGTGGGAAATATACCATACCCATCATCCTTCATGTCAGTGTCTCCAATGACAACATTAGCGGTCTTGCCGCCTTTCCCAGGGTGACGCTTGTCATAGCGATTAGGGCAACTAGGAGCCCAATGATCAGGATCCCCACACACATGACAGACACCTTTCTTCTTGTCATTCTTCTTCTTGAAGTTCGTGTGTTGCACAGCCTTGTTCTTCCCATCAGACTTTGCTTTACCATCAAACTTGCCGTTGTTCTTGAACTTCTGGGGCTGGAAGTTCTTTTTCTGTACAAGATTGGCACTAGATCCCCCCTCAATACCAAAGAGGTGCGGTTTCGGAGGCCTACTGTCCCGACCTGTGGTGCACGCCGCAAGCCGGGATGAGGAAGACAACAACAGCTTAGAGATTGAAACCGGTGGCGAGAGGAAGGAGATGTTCTGGTGCGTCTCTCTGAGAGGAGTGACCTCCCTTTTATAGGCGCAAGAGAAGGAGGCGAGAGGCTGCGCCGGGAGCTGAAGGGAACGCGGGAGATGAAACGAACAGACAACAGCCGAAGGGTGCATGGTTCGTATTCAATATCTACTACAGCAAAAACTTTCCAGCTCCCGAGTGACCTTTCGTATACCCGTAGTGCGTGGCAAAAAATTAGACATCGGCTCGGCTCATTACCGCAACCCGCGGCGCGGCGCGGCGAAGGAGGAGCGCGCGTGGACGTCCCTCTTGTTTTCATGCTCATACAAGTGGGGGAAGAACCTCTCTTATAAGGAGGTCCAACTCCCACTAAATTAGCAATGTGGGACTAAACTTTAGTAGTATCCCTTGCTTCGCACAAATGGGCTAGGTAGGTCTCTAGGATTTATTAGGAATTTCTAAAATAGTTATTGGGCTGCCCCCAATATAGACTAAATTCCAGTAGTGTCCTCGACACCACTTCCTCCTTGGAAGCGTCATCGTGGAGAACTGAACGACGGCTTTTGTTACTGCGTGTGGTTGAAGGTGCTGTGTCCGGTGGTGGTTGGTGGTGCGGCCAACTGGGCCAGGGTGGGCCAACAGTGCATCAGTTCATGAAAATTTAATTTTAGTTCTTAGATTTTCTTTTACTTTGTTAGAAAGGAAATTCTCCGTCGCAGGGTGCGACACGGTCCACCCTGTCCATGGTCGATCGGAGACCGGGAGCGAATGTCTGATGAGATTGACGGCCGCCTGCTTGCTTGCCGTAGTGACACGTATGTACGTGTGTCTTATTTTAATTTTTTGAGAAAATACCATTATGGCTAGCGTTATTAATTAAATCACACTTACATTATCAATTTACAAGGAAACAATATAACTGGGAGGTTCCTCAAACGAAACATTCGACTGGGAAATACTCTCTTTTGCTAATGTATGAGCTACCCTATTAGAATCCCTAGGACAGAATCCATATAAAACTTTAGCAAAAGAAGAAGCTTGAATACATATATCTTGTAGAATTACAGCAGCAGCCGGAGCCGAGAAGCCTCCCTGTTTCAACATATCAATGACCTCTAGGCAGTCAGATTGGATTACCAACGGCCTCTGGGCACCAACTTAGTTGCCTAGGTAAATCCCATGTAGAATTGATGTAGCTTCTGACGTAGGTGCATCAAGAGCTATGACAATCTTATGGTTACTTGCTGCAAGAAAATGTCCTTTATCATCTCTGATCACTGCTCCTCTAGCTTCACTTCCATTATCCTGATCAAAACCAGCATCCACATTGACCGAAACAAAGCCCTCCCTTGCTCTGATCCTACTACTCTTCTTCCTCTCTTCTTATTTGTTGGAGGATCAAGTAAATTTTGCAATCAAAAATTGAATCGACATGGCTACCACGCATGTACAGTGTTGAGTATAATGTTTATTAGGAAAGACGAGATAGATTAGGACTTATTCTGGCTTGTCTTGTACTTCAAGTAGATCATGGTACTCCTATGTATATGCCCACAAGGCTCAAATAATACAACGGACGATTCCACCAATCCTGTCTCGCTTCTAACATAGTATCAATTTCCAGGTTCTAAACCCTAGCAGCCGTCGCTTCCGCACCCGCGCGCCGCTCCTGGGGCGGTCGGCCTCCATGACTGCCGCCGGGGGCCGCGCCGCCCGTACCTAGGGTTCGCCTGTTGGTCTTGTTGACCGACTGCCCTAGAGAGTCTTTTCTCCGAGCCATTGCTCCGAGGTTTTCTCTCTCCCGCCGGTCAACTTGATCGGCCGTTTTTTTGTTTTTGTTTTCTGATCTAATCTTGATTGGTTTGCGTCGCCCACTGCCGTCGTCGACACCGTACGCCTCTACTCCAACACCGACGCGATCGGCCGGCTTCTTCATCGACCCGGTGGCCTCGCGCGTCTGCCCGCCGGTCGCCCCGACCCGGCGGCCTCGCGCGTCTGCCCGCCAGTCGCCCTGACCCGGCGGCCACGCATCATGCGGCGGCCCTTCACCGCCTTTGTTCCCATGCCGGCCCGCCGTCGATCTATGCCGACCGGGACTGCTGCATCACCCCGACCCGGCGGCCTCGCGTCATGCGGCGGCCAATCATAGCTATCCTGCCGCCCGCCGTCGCCGGCTTCATCTCGGACTCCGTCGCCACCCCGCCTCCACCGAGTGGCGTTGATGTCTACTACACAACCTTCTTCTTGTAGACGTTGTTGGGCCTCCAAGTGCAGAGGTTTGTAGGACAGTAGCAAATTTCCCTCAAGTGGATGACCAAAGGTTTATCAATCCGTAGGAGGCGTAGGATGAAGATGGTCTCTATCAAGCAACCCTGCAACCAAATAACAAAGAGTCTCTTGTGTCCCCAACACACCCAATACAATGGTAAATTGTATAGGTGCACTAGTTCGGCGAAGAGATTGTGATACAAGTGCAATATGGATAGTAGATAAAGGTATTTGTAATCTGAAATTATAAAAATAGCAAGGTAACTAATGATAAAAGTGAGCGTAAACGGTATTGCAATGCGTTGAAACAAGGCCTAGGGTTCATACTTTCGCTAGTGCAAGTTCCCTCAACAATAATAACATAATTGGATCACATAACTACCCCTCAACATGCAAAAAGAGTCACTCCAAAGTCACTAATAGCGGAGAACAAACGAAGAGATTATGGTAGGGTACGAAACCACCTCAAAGTTATTCTTTCCAATCAATCCGTTGGGCTATTCCTATAAGTGGCACAAACAGCCCTAGAGTTCGTACTAGAATAACACCTTAAGACAAAAATCAACCAAAACCCTAATGTCACCTAGATACTCCAATGTCACATCAAGTATCCGTGGGTATGATTATACGATATGCATCACACAATCTCAAATTCATCTACTCAACCAACACATAGAACCTCAAAGAGTGCCCCAAAGTTTCTACCGGAGAATCACGACGAAAACGTGTGCCAACCCCTATGCATTGGTTCATGGACGGAACCCGCGAGTTGATCACCAAAACATACATCAAGTGAATCACGTGATATCCCATTGTCACCACAGATACGCACGACAAGACATACATCAAGTGTTCTCAAATCTTTAAAGACTCAATCCGATAAGATAACTTCAAAGGGGAAACTCAATTCATTACAAGAGAGTAGAGGGGGGAAGAAACATCATAGGATCCAAATATAATAGCAAAGCTCGCGATACATCAAGATCGTGCCAAATCAAGAACACGAGAGATAGAGAGATCAAACACATAGCTACTGGTACATACCCTCGGCCCCAAGGGAGAACTACTCCCTCCTCGTCATGGAGAGCAACGGAATGATGAAGATGGCCACCGAAGAGGGATTCCCCCTCCGGCAGGGTGCCGGAACGGGTCTAGATTGGCTTTCGGTGGCTACGGAGGCTTCTGGCATCGGAACTCCCGATCTATTGCGCTCTCTGGCGTTTTTAGGGTATATGGAGATATATAGGCGGAAGAAGTACGTCAGGGGGGCCACGAGGGGCCCACGAGGGTGGAGGCGCGCCCTAGGGGGGTGGGTGCGCCCCCCTACCTCATGGCCTCCTTGAAGCTTCCTTGCTGTAGACTCCAAGTCTCCCTGGTTGCTTCAGATCCAAAAATAAGTTCCGTGAAGTTTCAGGTCAATTGGACTCCGTTTGGTTTTCCTTTTCTGCGATATTCTAAAACAAGGTTAAAACAAAAACTGGCACTGGGCTCTAGGTTAATATGTTAGTCCCAAAAATGATATAAAAGTGTATAATAAAGCCCATAAACATCCAAAACAGTAAATAATATAGCATGGAGAAATCAAAAATTACAGATACGTTGGAGACGTATCAGCATCCCCAAGCTTAATTCCTACTCGTCCTCGAGTAGGTAAATGATAAAAACAGAATTTTTGATGCGGAGTGCTACTTGGCATAATTTCAATGTAATTTTTCTTAATTGTGACATGAATATTCAGATCCAAAGATTCAAGATAAAAGTTCATATTGACATAAAAATAATAATACTTCAAGCATACTAACTAAGCAATTATGTTCTCTCGAAATAACATGGCGAAAGAAAGTTCATCCCTACAAAATCATATAGTTTAGTCATGCTCCATTTTCTTCACACAAGAATGCTCTTATCATGCACACCCCCGATGACAAGCCAAGCAATTGTTTCATACTTTAGTAATCTCAAACTCATAAACCTTCACGCAATACATGAGCGCGAGCCATGGATATAGCACTGTGGGTGGAATAGAATATAATGAGGGGGGTTATGTGGAGAAGACAAAAAAGGAGAAAATCTCACATCAACGAGGCTAATCAATGGGCTATGGAGATGTCCACCGATTGATGTTAATGCAAGGAGTAGGGATTGCCATGCAACGGATGCACTAGAGCTATAAATGTATGAACGCTCAACAAAAGAAACTAGTGGGTGTGCATCCAACTAGCTTGCTCATGAAGACCTAGGGCACTTGAGGAGGCCCATTGTTGGAATATACAAGCCAAGTTCTATAATGAAAAAATCCCACTAGTATATGAAAGTGACAAAACAAGAGACTCTTTATCATGAAGATTAAAGTTGTACTTTGAAGCACAAGTGTGGCAAAGGATAGTAAGATTGTCCCTTCTCTCTTTTTCTCTCATTTTTTTGGGCCTTCTCTTTTTTTATGGCCTTTCTCTTTTTTGGGCCTTCTCTTTTTTTATGGCCTTTCACTTTTTTTTATATTCCTCACTTGGGACAATGCTCTAGAAAATGATGATCATCACACTTCTATTTATTTACAACTCAATGATTACAACTCGATACTAGAACAAAATATGACTCTATATGAATGCCTCCGGTGGTGTACCGGGATGTGCAATGATGCATGAGTGACATGTATGAAAGAATTATGAACAGTGGCTTTGCCACAAATACTATGTCAACTACATGATCATGCTAAGCAATATGACAATGATGGTGCGTGTCATAATAAACGAAACGGTGGAAAGTTGCATGGCAATATATCTCGGAATGGCTATGGAAATGCCATAATAGGTAGGTATGGTGGCTGTTTTGAGGAAGATATAAGGAGGTTTATGTGTGATAGAGCGTATCATATCACGGGTTTTGGATGCACCGGCGAAGTTTGCACCAACTCTCAATGTGAGAAAGGGCAATGCACGGTAACGAAGAGGCTAGCAAGGATGGAAGGGTGAGAGTGCATATAATCCATGGGCTCAACATTAGTCATAAAGAACTCACATACTTATTGCAAAAATCTACAAGTCATCAAAAATCTCGGCACTACACGCATGCTCCTAGGGGGATAGATTGGTACAAACAGACCATCGCTCGTCCCCGACCGCCACTCATAAGGAGGACAATCAAATAACACCTCATGTTTCAAATATGTTACATAACGTTTACCATACGTGCATGCTACGGGACTTGCAAACTTTAACACAAGCATTTCTCAATTTCACAACTACTCAACTAGCACGAATTTGATATTATTACCTCCATATCTCAAAACAATCATCAAGCATCAAACTTCTCTTAGTATTCAAAACACTCATAAGAAAATTTTACTAATCTTGAATACCTAGCATATTAGGATTTTAAGCAAATTACCATGCTATTTAAGACTCTCAAAATAATATAAGTGAAGCATGAGAGTTCATCTATTTCTTCAAAATAAAACTACCACCATGCTCTAAAAGATATAAGTGAAGCACTAGAGCAAATGACAAACTACTCCAAAAGATATAAGTGAAGATCAATGAGTAGTCGAATAATTATGCAACTATGTGAAGACTCTCTCTCATTTAATAATTTCAAATCTTGATAATTTATTCAAACAGCAAGCAAAGCAAAATAAAATGACATCTAAGAATAGCAAACATCATGTGAAGAAGCAAAAACTTAGGATCAACCGATACTAACCGATAGTTGTTGAAGAAGAAAGGTGGGATGCCAACTGGGGCATCCCCAAGCTTAGATGCTTGAGACTTCTTGAAATATTATCTTGGGATGCCTTGGGCATACCCAAGCTTGAGCTTTTGTGTCTCCTTAATTCTCTCATATCACGGTCTCCCTAAATCTCAAAAGCTTCATCCACACAAAACTCAACAAGGACTCGTGAGATAAGTTAGTATAACACATTGCAAAAACCTTATCATACTCTACTGTAGCAAATCACTAAAATTATTATTCAACATTGCATACTAAATGCCTCTGCATATTTAATAGCCCTATCCTCAAATAGGATCATTAAAGAAGCAAACTTATGTAAACAATGCAAACATAACAGCAAATTAGGTGCCACATCAAGAAAAGAAACCTTTCCGTTTGGCCGCCATCACTGAAGCGTCAGGGCCTCAACCAAATCTCTCACCATCACCAATGAATTTACCAGCAGAAGATGAAGCTGATTACTGTGGGGTTTTACACTTTGCAGTACTAGTGCACAGTGCTCTTCTGTCAGAAAAACCAAAAGTACTAATTGAAAAAACAAAATGAAAACTCGACGACCTACAGTTACTTGTGCAAAGTTAATAAAGTATGTACACATCAAAGTAAATTAGGAGGCTCATTAAGAAACCTGCCATTGGGCTGAGAGTTACTTGCAGGAGCGTGCGTTTTCAGAACGGACATCACTGAGGCGTCACCCACTGAAGCGTCAAGGCCTTGACCAAATCTCTCACTTTCACCAAACGAAAAAACAAGGGAAGAATATGAAGATGATGAGGCGCCTCCAACGTTCTCAAGACCCACTAATTGCCGACATGGCAATAGAATAATGAATTCGTAGCCTCTGCCCAGGAATAAATTCAAAAAGTAGCACATCATGCCGTTTCTATCTACCCGGCACTTCGATATTCAGATTATCCCAAGCACAGATTGATCTGTGCCTACTGATAGATAGATATATAGGTACAGATAGATACACAAAGAAATGAAAAACATTCCGCCTAAACAGGACAGTCTGTAAAGAATGCAGCAACATCCATACTTCCCTAGATCCAAAAATTATGAAAGAAAATTCCCACTGTAGTAAATTTATCAGAGATTAATATGCAAAAGGTTTCAACATTTTATCACATTCTGACTTTTCTAGAGAATTATTGCAACATCGGTAAACTTTTTGTTTTCAAACAGCAACATGTGGAATCTTAAATAGGCATAGTAAAGGCTATCAATGCCACTTTTATTGAAATAAAAGATGCAAAACATTGTTCTAAATAACAGCAAGCAAATCCTAACAAAATAAATTGATGCTCGAAGCAAAACACATATCATGTGGTGAATAAAAATATAGCTCCAAGTAAAGTTACCGATAGACGAAGAGGAAAGAGGGGATGCCTTCCGGGGCATCCCCAAGCTTAGGCTTTTTGGTGTCCTTGAATTTTACCTTGGGGTTCCATGGGAATCTCCAAGCTTACGCTCTTGCCACTCCTTGTTCCATAATCCATCAAATCTTTACCAAAACTTGAAAACTTCACAACACAAAACTCAAAATAGAAAATCTCATGAGCTCCGTTAGCGAAAAGAAAACACCACTTCAAGGTACTGTAATGAAATCATTCTTTATTTATATTGGTGTTAAACCTACTGTATTCCAACTTCTCTATGGTTTATAAACTCTTTTACTAGCCATAGATTCATCAAAATAAGCAAACAACACACGAAAAACAGAATCTGTCAAAAACAGAACAGTCTGTAGTAATCTGTAGCTAACGCAAACTTCTGGAACCCCAAAAATTCTAAAATAAATTGCTGGACGTGAGGAATTTATCTATTAATCATCTGCAAAATGAATTAACTAAATAGTACTTTCCAAATAAAAATGGCAGCAATTCTCGTGAGCACTAAGGTTTCTGTTTTTTACAACAAGATCAAAAAGACTTTTCCCAAGTCTTCCCAATGGTTCTACTTGGCACAAACACTAATTACACACAAAAAACACAACCAAAACAGAGGCTAGATAAATTATTTATTACTAACCGGGAGCAAAAGGCGAGGAATAAAAATAAAATTGGGTTGCCTCCGAACAAGCGCTATCGTTTAAGGCCCCTAGCTAGGCATAAATGTAAGGATAGATCTAGGTATTGCCATCTTTGGTAGGCAATTCTTCAATGAGACACCTATAACTCTTAGGAGTTTCTTTATTTTTATTAATTATCAAGCTCCTAGGCACAAAATCGAGAAAATCATTTGTAACAAAAGGTTCTTTAAGGATAGAGAGAAAGTTGGGGTGAACACTTATGGATTTGAGGTCCGTATTTTCCTTACTAGAAGTTTCACCCTTATTTTTAGGAACATACATCAATTTGGAAATCTTAACATTAGGAGGAGTGTTTTTCACGGAAGAAAAGGCAGACCCAAGGTTGGTAATAATATCCTCAATTTTATCAATTCTAGTGGAATCTTGATCTATCTTTTCATTAACCATAGGTCTCTTTTCTTTAAAAAAATTAAGAGCAACTCCTACCTTAGATCCGTATTGGGTAATTTGGTTATGGATCTTCCTATCCAAATTTTCAATCAACTCTACGGTTTAAACTTTATTTTCAATAATTTCAAACCGTTGCATCACATGTTCCAAAGTTAAAATAGTTTCATTAAACTAAAGAGGTGGTGGGCCAAACAAATCTATCATAGCATTATAAGAATCAGAAGTATGGCTACCCAAGAAATTTCCTCCAGTAATGGTATCAAAAATATATCTATTCCAAGGCGTGATGCCTACATAAAAGTTGCGAAGAAGAACGGAAGTAGATTGCTTCCTAGTAGATCTATTTTGCGCATTGAAAATTCTATACCAAGCATCTTTTAAATTTTCTCCCTCCCTTTGTCTAAAATTAAGAACTTCATTCTCGGGAGACAAAGGAGTAGATAAAGGACTAGCCATAACGACGAAGCAAGCGGAAAAGAGGCGAACGGAAAGAGAGGGCGAGAGGAAAAGAGGGCGAATAAAACGGCAAGGGTGAAGTGGGGGAGAGGAAAGCGAGAGGCAAATGGCAAATAATGTAATGCGGGGGATAAGAGTTGTGATGGGTAATTGGTATGTCTTGACTTGGCGTAGATCTCCCCGGCAACGGCGCCAGAAATGGCTAGTTGTCGGGAGGTCAAATCTTGACTTGAGTTTGTGTATGCCTCCCCGGCAACGGCGCCAAAAATCCTTCTTGCTACCTCTTGAGCACTGCGTTGGTTTTCCCTCGAAGAGGAAAGGATGATGCAATAAAGCAGCGTAAGTATTTCCCTCGGTTTTTAAGAACCAAGGTATCAATCCAGTAGGAGACCACGCGCGGGTCACCTCGTACCTACACAAACAAATAAGAATCTCGCAACCAACACGATAAAGGGGTTATCAATCCCTTCACGGCCACTTGCAAGAGTGAGATCTGATAGAGATAATAATAATAAGATAAATATTTTTGGTATTTTAATGATATAGATTGAAAGTAAAGATTGCAAAATAAAATAGATTAGAAACTTGTAGGATGGAGAATAGACCCGGGGGCCATAGGTTTCACTAGTGGCTTCTCTCAAGATAGCATAAGTATTACGGTGGGTAAACAAATTACTGTCAAGCAATTGATAGAAAAGCGAATAATTATGAGGATATCTAGGCATGATCATGTATATAGGTATCACGTCCGCGACAAGTAGACCGAAATGATTCTGCATCTACTACTATTACTCCACACATCGACCGCTATCTAGCATGCATCTAGAGTATTAAGTTCATAAGAACAGGGTAACGCCTTAAGCAAGATGACATGATGTAGAGGGATAAACTCATGCAATATGATATAAACCCCATCTTTTTATCCTCGATGACAACAATACAATACGTGTCGTTTCCCCTACTGTCACTGGGATCGAGCACCGCAAGATTGAACCCAAAGCTAAGCACTTCTCCCATTGCAAGAAAGATCAATCTAGTAGGCCAAACCAAACTGATAATTCGAAGAGACTTGCAAAGATAAACCAATCATACATAAAAGAATTCAGAGAAGAATCAAATATTGTTCATATATAATATGGATCATAAACCCACAATTCATCGGATCTCGACAAACACACCGCAAAAGAAGATTACGTCGAATAGATCTCCAAGAGAATCGAGGAGAACTTCGTATTGAGATCCAAAGAGAGAGAAAAAGCCATCTAGCTACTAGCTATGGACCCGAAGGTCTGAAGTAACTACTCACACATCATCGGAGAGGCCATGGAGTTGATGTAGAGTCCCTCCGTGATCAATGCCCCCTCCGGCTGAGCTCCGGAAATGGCCCCAAGATGGGATCTCTCGGGTACAAAAGGTTACGGCGGTGGAATTAGGTTTTCGTGGTGCTCCTGGATGTTTGTGTGGTGCATGGACTTATATAGGAGGAAGAAGTAGGTTGGTGGAGCAATGAGGGGCCCACGAGGGTGGAGGGCGCGCCCCCCTGCCTCGTGGCCTACTCGATTGTTTCTTAACGCCCACTCCAAGTCTCTTGGATCACGTTTGTTGAGAAAATCACGTTCCCGAAGGTTTCATTCTGTTTGGACTTCCGTTGATATTTCTTTTCTGCGAAACACTGAAATAGGCAAAAAACAACAATTTGGGCTGGGCCTCCGGTTAATAGGTTAGTCCCGAAAATGATATAAAAGTGTAAAATAAAGCCCATTAACATTCAAAACAGATAATATAATAGCATAGAGAAAAATTATAGATACGTTGGAGACGTATCATGGGTGCTTCCTGTAGTGCCCAAAGTCAGAGCGTCGACCCCTCTTCAACAATGGAGGTGGACTCTGAGGTCGTATGGGCGACCCGGAGTTTGGATCTGGAAGTGGCGACAGCCTTTCTGAAGCTGGTGACGGTGTGGGACGTCCACTCCATCAACAGGCCGGGTTCGATGCGGCTCGGCAGGTGATACATGTGCCTCTTTCGGAGTTGGCGGGTAGTGCCTGTTTTGCCGGCAGGTGAAGCCACCAGCGGATGCGCTACCAGCGGATGTTACACATGACGTCTTAATGTGACGTCAAGTCATGCATGTTATCGGCAGGCGATGCACGGTGGCTCTAGGGAGGTGTCATGGTTAGTCTGTTGCTGTTGGATCGAAGCTGGTGCGGCAGTAGCGGAAGGCATGCGGTATGGGCTATCTTTGTCTTCCATTGTCTTCTCCAGAGGCATGCGGATATTGAGTTGTGGCTAGATGGATAACAGCCGATGGTACATCTGGCTTGAACAACGAGTTTATGCACTCTAGTGGAAACACAAGATCTCTGATCGGGCTATGTCGACGTGCGCCCGTGTCATTTCCTTTCCAAAGGTGGTGGATTGAAGCTTGACTTTGGGGACGAGAATTCGGAGTTCAACCTTGTGATAGACTCGCCATCATCGGTGCACGTGTGACGATTCCTTATAGAAGGCGTAGCCTAGGAGTTGTGTATTTTTTGTTTCTAATGTGTCTTTTAACATAGGGTTAGTGAATATCTAGGGGAGTTACTGTCGCGAGGTATACGACCTCAAAGTTTGTTTTCCGCTTTTTTCCGAATCAAGATTGTTTCGCTGCTGAATTTTGCATCATTAATAATACTCTCTTCGTCCCAAAATTCTTGTTTTGGATTTGTCTAAATACGGATGTCTCTATTCATGTTTTAGTGTTAGATACATACTAAGAAGACTAGGCCCGTAAGGGTTCGATTTTTTTGGTTTTTTCAGAATTTTTTTAGCCCTGCCAATTGAGCGACACGTATGCATGGTGGCTTTCGTGAAGTGGTTGATCTCTTCTCTTTTGGACTGTACCTATTTCTTTTAGAGGTGCATGGGCTTATCTTGTCTCATGTGAAAAGATGGTTTGACTACATGGGTTGATTTTGTCTCATGTGAAAAGGAAATATTAGCTGCATGACCTGTTGTATGGGCTGGTATACGTGTGCTGTTGCATGGCTGATGCATGCATGCATGTGTCCACCTTTGCATGTTTGTAGTTCCAGGTTTGCACACGTTTGTGTTCTGGGTTCTTCTTTGCTTGCATGGCGTGTTGTATGGGCTGGTACACGTGTGCTGCTGCATGGCTGATGCATGCATGTTTGTCGTTCCAGGTTTGCACACGTTTGTGTTCTGGGTCCTTCTTTGCTTGCCTATAAGTAGCTCCTTGTTGTGTTCTTCTCTCATGTGTACTTTTGGGTCTCCATCTCTCCTCTTGATGCTGCCCTCCAACCTCCACCCGAGATCCCAGGGCGCGCTAGGTCACCGCTCCGGCTCGCCGGCCGGGAGGTGGGTGCAGGCTACATCATGGATTGGGAGAGCCGCATGTCATCCTCTCCTCATGGATCTTCGTCGGCTCCGGCTCCGTCCCTGGCCTCCAAGGCGGATACACGGTGGTGGCCTCCCCGTGGTCCAAGGTGGCCTGCTTGCAGCTGACTCTGGATAGCTTCCTACCCTGTTGCGCTCCATCCTAATCGACTCCCCTCGGTCTTCCCTAGCTTCGGCCCTAGCAGCAGGTCCCCTCCACCTGCCGCACGGCCGTGGTTCCTGCCTCGCGACTTCAGTTTCAAGTTGTTCATTGCGAAGGTACACATCGCGTCTGCATTTCCTCTCCTCTGGTCTGCGTGGTTTCCTTAAACAAGTAGATGAGTTATTAGTACTACAATTTCATCATATCTAAAGTTGGGTGCATATGCTACAAATTCTTAATCTAAGAAGAATGTTCAGGTGTTGCGTGCAGGTCTGTGGTGAGGACACAAATTTGGGGTCCAGCTCCTTGCGTGAATGTGCAAGGAATTTAGAACCTGCATCTTTAATATAACATGGTATATTTATTCTTAATCTCTCCATTACGATGTGTTCCATTTTCTTGATGGAAGTAATTCTGGTTTAATTTCACATGATGTGCTGAATAGCTGACATACATAGGAAGTACTACATTATTCTCAGGTATTTATTGTTCCTTTTGTAATAGTTTTCTCCCTCCTAAAAGTAAAATGAATCATTTTTAATCCTTTGAGCAAGGTTGCCCAAAGTAGGGCGCTCAGCCATTGAGGCATTATCAATTTCTTTAAGAAGCTTCGCAAAATCTGCTCTTATACTAAAAAGATCTAATGTAGGTTCGTTAGCCTTATAGGGTACTATATACTGAACACACGATACTCCAGATGCAGGATTGTGAAGTGAGTATGTATATATTATCAACACAGCTAGCTTCTTTTGGGACTCAACTACAAATCCCATGTCAGACGTTTTAGAACCTACAAGCGAGGAATGCTCCAGATGCAGGATTCGAAACAGACTGCGAAAATCTTAGCGATATATGCTAGGACCTGATGGCAAACGCATATACATAAAAGATGATGAATACCAACCTACAGTTTTTAATCCCATGTCAGACGGCAACTTTGATGTGAAAAGAAATTGAAGGAGTATGTGTTTAGGAGTACCGAAAGAAATCCCAGTGGAATTTATGTGTTTAGGAGTACCAAAGAAATGACAGTGGAATTTTCTTTCATGAAAAATAAGAATGAAAATCTGTACTGATAGCTGCTTAGAGTTTTGAAGATCATTCTTTCATGCAAAGTGCCTCCACTTTGTAAACATCAACCTATGTGTATTGATTTACACATAACATTGATTTTTTTATCTGATCAAACATGTACCCCTTCTGTAATGCTTATTATTTCTATGAACACATCCAAGTTAATGATAGCATTGACTTTATTTTTGTTTCCTGCAGCTTACTGAAGCTGAACCTGAGCTGCTGCTTAATTATTGAACCTGATGAAAACGAAGCCACTCAGACAGAGCTGCAGTGTTGTGGCTATTTGAGATTCATGGGGTTCAGGAGGATATGTGAGAAGGAAAAGGATTCTGAGCTATGAGTAGAAAGTAGCAACAATCAACTGTAGCAAAACATTTGTAGCTTCGGTGTAAGACTGAATCTTCTGATGATGATTAGCTCTTTTGGTGTTTGGCTGTGACGACTACTATATTACACATATGAAGCCTTAAAAAAGTGGAAAAGATTGTGCGCCTACTAGGGTTTGATCTTTTCTTAGCTAAAGAAAATAGTCTTTTGTGTTTCCAAAATTATTCCTATTCTAGAAAGCCCTTTCAGAACTACAACTGTAGTAAAACAAAAATTGATCTTTGGCTGTAACTATTACCGCTGGGATCTTCTTACATTGCATAACCTACACTCATGCATGTCGACATAAAAAGAGCATAAGCTCTAACCAAATTTGATCGATTCTAAAATAGTTTGTTAAGCTGAGAACTTATTTGCTTGATTTTTTATGTTTGTTGTCGTTGTAAACTAATAATTGTTTAATAGTCATCAGATCGTTTGCATATGCGGCGATGACTTAGTGTTTCACCATTGCTCTATTCTAATGAAAGCTGAGATGCGATCTTTTTTTGTATTAGTTTCACATGATGCACTCATTTCTGCCTGTTCCTTTCAGTGATAAGAATTTTGAACTACAAACTGGATACAAAATGACACGGAGTGATGTAAAATTACCCATTATTTCTATGCCAAGAAAGCAAAATAGTTGATGGTGGCAAGAAGCCTTGAACCATCAATGTGCTATTACTGAACAAGATGATATCTATTTGGATAAGTTTAGAGGTGGAATTGTTTATACTCTATTAAAGGTTTTTCGCTAGAACATTTCTGTTGTCAAGAGATGAGCCCTAACAGGTTCTGAATATGTACGTGGACGATCTTGAAATACCTAGATGACTATTCTTTAAATACCTGGATAATTATTCGCATAAACAAAGTCACATTGTTATTTTAAATTTTTAACACAAGAAGCAAGTATCGTTCCATAATAGAAGTAGCTACTGTTTGCACTGAGTAGCAAATTCATAGTTATTGGCCATCAAGAAAAGTAAACACCCATGCCGATGAGATATACCTGTTCCATATGTCCATGTGGAAGTAGTAAACTCTTTCACCTTGGCGAAGCACCAACGGCCCAGCGCAAGCATGCAATAGCTCCCTATATAATGCATCACTAGAACTCCCTGCACAAAGGATTCATCATGTGAACCAGGCATACAATTCAAGGGACCATTCACCTTAACTTATAGCAGATTTTAACCAGTATTACTGTCTAAACTGGTATTGGATGCAGGGGTCTACCACTTACCTGACGTGGTAGCACCAATGTACAATATAACCATAAGATTTTCATTTCTCTAAATACAGGAGCTGCACCTCTTTGTTCCATTTCATCAACGAAACAAGAGTACTATATCAGTTAAGAGGCCACGGTGCACATAACCAAGAGAAATTGAGGGGTGGAAATGTATCAGCCAGACTATCAAAATTAGAAATTATATATCAGACACAACAAATGCACCAGTTCATCAACCTAGACAGTAATATTAGTAAAAGCTGCCTTTTGCTAGAAAACAATGACGGGTCGCCCTGAATTATAAGAATTTAATCACTATTTTTCCTATTAAAAAAGAGTCAAGTGCCCAAGTCCACTTATCTGATTCATAAGCATCCACCCAGGAACTGAGTATTCTAGAAAAAACAATTACTCGCCAGGGATTCAGGAAAGCTCAACACAAGCAGAAAAAGCTGAGGAAACGCACGGCCACCAGAACATTAAGGAAAGCAAAGGAACCGAAGCTGAGGCACCCAAAGCACCGGAATTAGACATCTTCGCCGGCCAGCCCAAACACGGTCGGAATTCAGGAGCAAGGCCAATATGCTCACCCCATGCGCAGCTCCACCGATGTTGGCCCACAGCACCACGAGAACATGAGTGAGATGGCGAGAATCGTACGTGTCAGAGGAGGCGAGGCAGGAGATGTATTCAATCAATTGTACTAGCTATCAACATCGATGAACAAATCAAAGGCACACCTGAAGCACTCTAAATTCTGTCCCAAAAAAGAAATCGACAGAATTGGAACAAATTCAGGCATCTGAGTTGAGCAACTACTGAACCGAATCGAGAAGGATTTTATACCTTGAAGGCGTAGGCTTCAGCCTCGCACAGAGCCCTCTTCAGCTGGCCTCTCTGGTACCTCTCTGCAAACGCAACCATAACAGCAGCGCATCAGCTCGATTCGATCCGGTCTTCCACCGTCGGCGGGACCCACTGTGGTTTCTCTCACCTCGGACGCAAAGGCAGAGGGAGAAGACGCCTGGATACCGGCGGTGCCCGCGAGTGCGGCCGCCACGTCCGCGACGACGGCGGTGGCGGTGGCGGCACAATCGTACAGGAACTCCATCTCCTCCTCCTCCGACAACAGTGTTCCCGCATCGAGGTGACGGGGGTGGCGCCCTCAGGAGGAGCTCGCGTAGGCTGACCGGAGGTGGCCGGCGGTCGGCGGAAGATGATGGAGTTATTTAGCTTACCGCAGTAGGGGGTGGACAGGTGGTGCGCAGAAGGGGGTAGGTGAGTGGACTGGTGGTGTTGGTGACTTGCTGCTCCTAATTTATTTATTTCTTTTCGTTTTTTTTCTAGATAGTACTCCCTGTCCACTCACAATTATTTGTGATGATGGAGTAGAACTGAAGGTAAAACACAATTGGTGATGAAATTATTTGTGTAGCTGTGCCATTCTATATCTTCACAAATAGAATCTCAAGGCTGTGATTATAATGCTACTACTGATATGGGGTACTACCTCCGTCCGTGTTTATTAGGTCCCTTTTTATTTTGGGCTAATGTTTGACTTAAAAATTTAACTAACAAAATATAAACTATATGTCACAAAAATTATATTGTTGAAAAGCTCTTTCAAATACAAATTCAACAGTATAATTTTTTGATAGCATATACTTTACATTTTAATAGTCTATGCATGGTCAAACTCTGGACCAAAATACCAAGGGGCCCAATAAACCCGGACGGAAGTAGTAGGAGAGTATGGTTTTATGAAGTTATACCTTTGTCAGCAAATATCTTGTCAGATTTATGGAGATCTTCGCATGACAGCACCAATGTCCAAAATATGTGATACTAACAAGATGGATAAATGCAAGAAATTCTCTAGATACTAATAGAAGTATTTTACTATTCAGATAAAATATGTTGTACATGTACTCTATTCTCAGTTAATAATTTAGTTGTTGTTTTTTTGCATAATGTTGACAGTATATTCTATGTTGGCTGGAATATGCAAGGTAGTGTGAATGATAACAGGGGGTGCAATTCTACCAACTCCAATAAGTTTTTCCATTGTAGCAACCTGAATTTGTCTCTTGAGGATTTAGTTTTCCAGAACATCTATGCCAAGTTAGTGTGCTTAAAGTCTTGCCGACGTCCAACCCATGTGTTAATTCAGTGATCACGGTGGGAGCAACATAAGTTAGGTAGTGCACAATTATTCTCTTGGGCACTACAAAGATACACACATGTAAAACATACAACAAATTCTCAAAAACTTCACAAAGATAACAAACCTCAAGCAGACCAACAGGACTTTGCATAAACTACTTTGTCATGAACCAAATTTTAAGACGACTTATCAAATATTAAAAAAACTAAATAGCTTATCACTCCTTGTGGCGCGGCGTGCCGCCGCGCACTACCCGCTAGTACATATCTAGATAAATTTAAGACAAGAATTTTGGGACGAAGAGAGTATTATTAATGATAGAGACATCCGTATTTAGACAAATTTAAGACAAGAATTTGGAGACGGAGGGAGTATATAACTCCATGCATCATTCTGATGTAGAGATCAGGGTTTATTCTTTCTTTTTTAAATAAAAGTCACGTCCGACAGAGGAGCAATCCAGTTCCAACACAAGGGGCCCATTATACAACTTGGCGAATTCTGGAAGTCCCGGCAATGCAGCTGAGGCTTCTGCTTCCTCCACCGATCGACAGTTGTCTGCCAACAACAGCAAAAAAACAGCCCCCGATGATCTCGCGACTGCGTGTTTTCGGCAAATTTGACAATTTTGATATGTGAATAAAACCATTTCACAAAATGAATTGTCCCTAAAAAAATTTATTTAGCTTATCTTTTTTAGTGGCGTTTGGGCTGGCCAGGCGTTTAACGTCTATCTGTCAGGCATTGCACAGTGTAGTTGGCGCCTTCGTGTCAGGCGTCAGTCAAAAAGATCAGCTAAGTAATTTTTTTAAAAAACAGTTCATTTTATGAAATGATTTCATCCATAGATCAAAATTGTCAAATTTGCTAATGTTTCTGGTCTCTACGTTGAAGGCTGCATCACAGTTCAGCTTGGCCGTCCCTATGCCAGGCGCGCTCCAAACAATTGATACGGGCGGAGCCGGTTAGCATGGTTTAGGAGAGAATAGAGAAACCGCTTCTTTACTATTATCCGGCGCATCCGCTTGCATGGCCGTGTGCAGGTCCTCTCCCGGTCTAATCAGCTGTTTTAGGTCCTGTTTAGTTCATAAGTCCTAATATTTTTTAGTCCCAACTAAAAAGTCGCTAGTCCTTAAAAAATTCATATATATTTTGTTCCTGGGACTAAACATGGATTAAAAGACCATGTTACAACTAAAAGTCCCAAAAAGACTCTCCCTCAGGGTCTTCTGTCATAAATTCCAAATGCCCACTTTAAGTTCCTATAAGTCCCTTCTGTTTGGTTTGGATGGGACTAAAAGGGATTTTTTTTAAGTTTCTTACCAATAAATCCCTGTAAACAAACACCCCCTTACTACACCCTTCCCATCCCCATGAATAATATTGTTTCTTGCAATTCTACCATAAAAGAATCTTAGAGAACTAAAACAAAATGAACTGAATGAGCAACCACATAAATATCTATAGGATGCGTTACTGCAAATGCAAGGCACATTAAATCAAAATGACAGGCGGACGATGCCACAGAAATTAGATCAAGTTCAAATGTATTATACAAAAATACGAACAAACACTTTACCAACTGTACACTACACAATCAGCCTAGAATACTCCAAATTCACAATCAGCTTTGCACTACACCAACTTAACACAAGAATGTAGATTACCTCGGATAACAAATAAATTACTAACCTAAAACAAACAAAAAGACAACTCATAGCATAAGCATCACATGCATCAAACTCCCAATTATCAGGCCCATAAATCATTAGTCATCGCAACATTGAGTGAAGTTCAATTAATACATGATTTCTTAGAATTACGAATCACAATATAAGATGAGCATTAAAAAAACAATAATATAAGATAGGTGATATAATAGCAGTATGATTTGCAGCACGCTCTTACAAAACATTGCTGAAAAAAGTAAAAAAAGGCCTACTTAAAATGATATGCATTTATCCCTCTTCAAGTTCAATCATTTGCTGCAAATTGTCTTCACTGAACGTGAGACATCATCAAAGCATGGAAACCTAACCAATAAGCAACATAGCATATAGTATTACAGTCTATTACGACTGCTACTTCTCCAGTCCTGTTCTATTTTTCTCAAGATATCAAAGTATGCACTGGGCATCACAAACACAAATACAGAAATCCTCTATCCTCTCCATGGTTGCTGCTGAAGCTTCAGCTACTGCTGGACCATTGGCCGCAAATGTAATAAATCCATCAGTTTTATTGTTCCTCAGCTGAAAAGCAGTTTTGCTAAGTCGTCCTCGCACTACCACCGCTAGGCTTGGCCACACATAGAAATTGCACTCTGCCATATATATCGCCAGCTCGCACATGACAAACATCACTTCCAGTAATGTGGTTGCTGGTGCTCATCACTATGTGGACAAGCTATCACAGCGGCGCATCACTTTTTTCCATATTCAGCCCGGGTACTTGCTCGGGTCCGATAAACTCTTCTTTCATTTGTATTAGTGCAATTATTGACTATTTGACCCAGAAAATACCAGCATATTGTGCTTTGTGGAGAGCCCAGAACAAGACCATCCATTGGGGGAACACAAGGTGTTGACCTCCCAGTCCTCATGTCAAAGACCATGCCCTGATCTCTACCCCTTCCACCTATCCAATACACAGAATCACCCGTGAGTCCTGGAACACCTTCTGCATACATCGACACCGCATTGTTCCTCCCGACAAACACGGAGTATCCTCCCAAGTCGGCCACGGTGTCCCAGCATGGCCGGCGCCGGGGATCATACCTCATAACAAATATTTCATCATGTGCTACACGGCGGCGACCCCCTCCTGGCAGCTGCAAAGTAACCGTGCAGGTCGCATTCCTCCAGATTTGGTACAAGTCACCCTCGCAGAACACCAGATTCTTGGCACTAGTAAAAATCGAGATCAGGATGTATGGCGGAGTGAAACAGGTGGCCGCGTCGAACGCTAGGTTGCCCACAGACGACAACAGTGGCTTGACTGTGGCCCGTGCATTTAGGTCTGGTCCGGTTCCATGCATTTGGAAGATCCACTTGTTATGCACTACTGGATAATGTGTTGGTGTGTGGCACTCGAGGATGATAGGTTCCCGGCGGCGACGCTATGGCAGGCGGAGTAGGTGGACATCTCCAAACCGAGTGAGGTAGTAGACAATACCATTTCCATTGTAGAGGAGGTCCACGAGCTGGTCTCCGGCGCGAGGTGGACAGGGTCGAGGACGGCCCATCTCCTGGCCCCCGCGGTGACGTAGGCGAGCCTGTCGATGTCACAGGTGGCGGTGGCCGCGAAGTCATCCGTGGCGGGGTTGGGCGCGAAGACGATCTTGGAGACCAGGCGAGTGTTGTAGATGAGCGGCGGCAGGAGGATCTCAGCAGCGATGATGGGGTGGAAGAGGCTGAGCAGGTTGTGAACGTCATCGATGCAGACGGAGAGAACCTTCAGCCGGACTCCAGGACTATAAAGATACAGGATTGAAGACTTCGTCCCGTGTCCGGATGAGACTTTCCTTGGCGTGGAAGGCAAGCTTGGCGATGCGGATATTCAAGATCTCCTACCATTGTAACCGACTTTGTGTAACCCTAACCCTATCCGGTGTCTATATAAACCGGAGGGTTTTAGTCCGTAGGACAACTTCATCATACAACAATCATACCATAGGCTAGCTTCTAGGGTTTAGCCTCCTTGATCTCATGGTAGATCTACTCTTGTACTATCCATATCATCAATATTAATCAAGCAAGACGTAGGGTTTTACCTCCATCAAGAGGGCCCGAACCTGGGTAAAACATCGTGTTCCTTGCCTCCTGTTACCATCCGGCCTAGACGCACAGTTTGGGACCCCCTACTCGAGATCCGCCGGTTTTTGACACCGACAATGGGTACTATCTTTAGACTGTATTTTGCCGCCGTCAAACTTCATAAATTTTCTTGGGTACAACAGGATGTTCTTGGCAAAAACATATCACTATAAAAGTCAAAATGTAATTTACTTATTTGTTCACTAAAAGTACAGGTTTATCACAGTCTTTTAAGCATAATATGCCAAAAAATCATGTTAAAGAAATATTTTTAGCAGAGTCTTTTAAGTGCTCTGTGCAAGAAGGTCATGCTTTTAATACTCCACGGTTGTTTTGTTTCTCTACATTTTTGCTGGATGAATACGTTATTGTTAACTATTCTATAACTCTTTTGCCGCAACATGTAGTAAGCGGGAAGCGTTTGAAGGATTGGACTACAGAATTGCCCCTTCAGTAAAAAGTCCGTTCCAGAAGTGTGGAACACGCTGCTTCACGGGTATATTTTCACTAGCCCAACTACTCGAGCCTCTTCTTCCTCACCCAACTACACTCGTATCCATGTACACAAAACAGAATGAAGAATACAGATAGAACAGCATGAGCTCCGGTTAACTAGAACCGGCAAGAATAGAGATAGAACAACATGAGCAAGTTGCTTTAGGTACATACCAAGGTCTGTCGCCGTATTAGACAAGCCCCAGCCTGGCGAGGCAGCACTGTCCCGATGGCCGCGAACGCAGACACACTGTCACACTCCTTTGTGAAGAAGAACTACGTGAGAGACCTTGTGAGCCTTAGAGTGGATAAATGGAAGAAGGAGAAGGAGGTCTGGGATGAGGAAGATCCTTGCATCGGATACCTTAGTCTACTCAATGCTTCTCTTGGGGAGAGAGTCGTCACGCATATCAAGCAAATAAACAAGTAGTGAACAGTTGGTCATGCATGAGGACGGCATTGCCATGCCCGTTGCATTCTGACTATTGTATTGCCTAGTGTATAAAAAATTGAGTAGGCTTGCTTAGCAATTCATAGCTCATGACATAGACTAAACAACTCGCGCCATGCATGACCACACCCACCAACTCCCTCCAACAGCTTCTGCCACTAATTGTTTACTCAACCATGCACAGATCCATAGAAACAGTGTTCAGGGATCAACGCCTCCAAGCATAGATCCGGCTGGACCATGGTCCTGCCCAACATTTTCGCGAAGGGGACGGCGGCGCGAGCGCGCGACGCCATGTCCTGCAGGCTCCCCGCGTGCTGGCGTAGCACTTGAGGCCGTCGAGCTCCGGCGGCAGGTCCGTCCAGCCCTGGAACGGAAGCATGGCCGGACTAGGATTTCGGCGAGGTTTGGAATTTCAAATTGAACAGATGAACAGATCGACACAAAGAAGAGAGAGAAGCTGAGTGTCCTCCTCTATATGCGGAAACGTTAACAACTCTATTCCCAAAGTGCTTCCCAGAAATTACGGTAATTCTGTTTTTTTGGTAAGTCGTGCTTTGCTTCCACCAAATCAATATTCAAAATTAATGCTTCCAGAAATTCCGTTACTAATAACTCTATCTTTGTTTTCTTTAGCAAGTCATGACCGCTTCCTTTTCTTTCTGTTGTTTTTGGTAAGTCGTGATTGCTTTGAACAAACATATATACTAAAAGACCCCCTCCAGAAAAAACATATATATAAGGTTAATGCTTCCAGATACTATTACAGTTTTGCTTTCAACAAACAACTATTTTTTAATGCTTCCAGACGCTTGTTAATAGCTCACCATTGTCTTTGGCAGAAGGATTTTGATAGCTTCCAGATGCTTCCAGACGCTTGTTAATAGCTCACCA